>NW_026718169.1:0-52416 GCF_029784015.1 Lycium ferocissimum
AGTTGAAATTTCAATAGCATGTAACAATCCGCCAGGCTTTTGGCGCTCAATTTTCACTTGCTGACAATTAGGACATTGAGCTACGAATTCCACTATGTCCTTCTTCATTCCATTCCACCAATTTATAGATTTAACACCATGATACATTTTCGTTGCTCCGGGGTGAATGGAAAAATCAGAACAATAGGCTTCGTTCAAAATCTGTTGATGTAACCCTGCGACATCGGGAACACATAACCTGCCTCTACACCGGAGAACTCCATGTCACAGCCCAACTGCAGAGTCGTGATGAGCGCCTGATCACCTATGACCAAGCACCCCTATACTCGTACCCAAACATCACTATATAACTGGGTGGGCCATAAAACTTATGTCAGAACAGCATTAATATCCACCAACCATGCATGCCCATAGGCATACACACATACATACATATATACAAGGAAAAGAACAGTACGGGCCGACAAGTCCGCTACATCACATACCAACTACGTACCACTGTCTATAGACCTCTAACAGATTAGAAAGCTATAGAAAGGGCGGGACAGGGCCCCGCCATGCCCCTACATGATATATAGATAAACGTCTCAAAATAGCATACTCAAAATGGACCATAGCTCCGGATCAAGTGGAGCGCACCTGCAATAACTGGGCGAAGTCCTACCGAGCTAGGTCGTTTGCCTATCTATCTGTACTTGCGGGAATGAACATAGCCCCCTGAATGATAGGGAAGTCAGTACGGATAATGTACCGAGTATGCAAGGCGGAACTAAAATAGTATATCTAAGCTCGAATGATAAATGGGTAACTGACTCAATCTGTACCTGTAACCAACACTGATAAACATGTATGTGTATATGAACTTTTGATGCAACATGAGTATATATATATATATAATGCATGCCTTCACCCGCTCGCGACCCGCCTTCGGAGCATAATAGCACGTGGCCCCTTCGGGCATCATAATCATCGTATACTGGCTGATCAGGTGGTTTGCGTATATAACGCCTTAGCCCTTTTCCCCTTCCCCATGAAATGATGTCGTGCATGTATGTAAATATACAAACGCATGAAAATCTTTGGAAACCATCAAAAGACTCCCTTCGGAGCAACTTTTAGCTCAAAACGGGAACTTCTTCCCTTTCTTAAAAATGGGAACTTCTTCTCCTTTTGCTCAAAAATGGGAATTCCTTCCCCTTTTAATTTGTCTCCTTCAAGACTCAAAAATTAAATGTGAAATTCATGGGAATAAGAAAACCATAAGAACGCCCCCTTCGGGAATTAGACATCATGATGAAATCTCACAACTTATGGATGCCCCTTCGGGACTTAAGAAGTCAAGGCACTTGGATATGCTACATCTAGGAGTGGATTCATTATGGATATCATTACGCTTCGCGCTTGTCATATATCATACAAAAAAGAAGGAAAGGATAGCCTTAACATACCTGTTCGACCTTCTATTAGCTACGCTTGTCCATCCGAGCTTGTAAATCTACATTTGAGAGGATTCACACTAATGTTAGGCTCATTATCACACACTTGCCCTAAGTTTCCAAATCGAACTATTTCATGTCGAAAATCAGGCAGCATCTCCCCTGTTTATATGCCTAAACCGAAATCCCAATTCAGCAACCAACAATAACAATAACAATACCAACATCAACCATAATATTCTCAACACCTAAAATATTTCATAAACATACCATATGGTGTTTGTCCCATATTTCCATCAACCGAATTATTTTATAACTATTTAACGGCTCTATCTCCGTAAAGGAACCAAGATTAATATTAATAATAGAAGATTCATACCTTTCACCCGTTAATATTGTTGTATCTTCACTTCTCCATCTTAAGATTAGACCACAACGCGCCGCTATACAATTTTGTAACCGCAACTATACGCTATCCGGATCGGAATTCGAGAATTATACCTGGTTTTGTCTTAAAAGTGGGTGTGGGAATTTTGGGGAACTTTCCAGAAAATTAGAGAGGATTTGGGGTGTTTTTTGCTGAGGAATGGGGGGTGACTCCCTTTTTATAACCTGGACCGACTTAAAATTTACTCAGCTCGTTCGCACAGCTATGTGGCACGTTCGCGCTGAGTTGCAGGCTCTTGCCCTGCGCATTCACGCCATTCCCTGGCCCGTTTGCGCAGGGTTAATTTCTTGCCTTGACAACCGATTTTAAAATGCGCATAACATGTGATCCCGATATCGTATGAGGTCCACGACCTATGGTTGCAAAGCTATTTCAATTATCTACAACTTTTATTTTGGGTGTGATTCCAAATTCAAAACTTACAATGGTGTTTTGGCCCCTCCAAGTCAGATCATCCGAAAATGCATCCTTAAATCATCCTTTTGGAGGGCTTATGCCCATATTCGGCCCAAGGTCCTTCTTAAGACTTGCTCAACTTCCCATGTACTGCACATATCACTTTTCATATGTCTTTATAAACCCCGGTATGCGGGCCCCACCTTAGCTTACGGTTACGAGGGCTTTTGCTTTGTCTCAAAACTCATCATGTTCCAGAAGATACCCTTCCAATACTTCTCATACATGATCGTAAACCCTTATAGCCGTAACATAGGCGCATATCACTCCAGTGTTCACAATTATGCGGTTAACACCTACGGAACTCAACGTCCAAACTGCGAGGTGTTACACTCCATCTACAAAATCTCAAAGGATGACTTCTTCTTCTGAGGGAATGTATTTTTGTAATGAACTAGCATGGGATCCTCGTACTGGCGCTCTTTCACTTCAACCACTAGTGACGAGACCCCGAATTACGAATGGTAGCTCCCATATTGCCTGAGTCCACTACCCGAACTCCTAGGCTAGCTAATTGCTGGAGCTAACGAGCTAACTCTCTTTTCTCTAGATGAACATCGCATAAACTTCCCATGCATCTATGGCTAAGGGAATCAGCCACAGCATTTGCTTTCCCGGGATGATATAGGATGTTAACATCATAATCTTTCAATAACACCAACCATCGCCTTTGCCGCAAATTCAATTCCTTCTGCTTGAAAATATACAGAAGGCTCTTGTAATCCGTATAGATATCCACATGGACACCATACAAATAATGTCTCCACATCTTCAATGCATGAATCACTGCAGCCAATTCAAGATCATGGGTTGGATAATTCTTCTTATGTTTGCGCAACTGTCTTGAGGCGTAGGTAATCACCTTACCATGTTGCATCAATACACATCCTAACCTAATGCCCGAAGCATCACAATAGACGACATAGACTTCTGGTCCTTCTGGAAGTGTCAGGACTGGGGCAGAAGTGTTATGTCCCGCATTTTTGTACGTTGGGACAATTCAGTTTAACTATGATAAGCTAGAGACAAAACCATTCCGGGACGCAAAGTCGGGACTTTTGACCTTCGATTTTATTTTGAGACATAAGTTGTTCATGAATTTGTTGGTATGGAACAATTAGGAAAATTTGGGACCAAAATTGTAGTATTGGAAAGTTGAAAATCATGAAAAATTGTCATGTTGGCCATGTGGCTTGGAAATGGTCCCACACACTTTGTGGACAATTTTAATTGGTCCAACACATGTGTGTGGGCCATGGACACTTGTGTAAATTGTGTGGAAGCTTAAAAGATGACCTCTAAGTCATCCACTCTCATTTTCATACTTAGAAAAAAAACAAGAAGTTGAAGAACAACAAAGAACTCTCGGCAAAAAAAAAAAAAATCCAAGTCCAATTTGAGCCATCACAAAAATATTTCCTTGGTGCAAATCCACTAATTGGAGGTCCCTAAGTAGCGTGGAAGTGTTGTTTGGAGCATCAAACCATCCGTTTTGTAGATCGCAAACCCTAGCCTATTTGTGAAGTTGAAGAAGAAAGGTAAGATTTAATCATGTTTTATGTGTTATGAAGGTTGTATGTATGTTGTAGTATGTTAAAATGGAGGAAATTCATGAAATATGGCATGTTGGAGTTGAGGTTGTGTGTGTAGTGTATAGCCGTGTAGGTGTGTGTGTGTTGTGTTGTGTTGAAGTAATGAATTGAAGTTTAGTTAGCATGTTTTGAATGTTGTAGAGTGAAGAAATGGATGAGAATCATCAATATGTATATATGTAGTGTTGGCCGAAAATGGGTCATATTATATGGCAATGAATGGATTAATTCTACTTAATGTTTTAGTTGTCGTCGTTATGAATTCTATGTTGGCGATAAGAGTTTAATGACTCAAATTGATATTGTAAGTGTTGTGGGCTGAATTGGAGACTATTGTGCTTTTGATGTAATTTGTGTATTTAAGAGAATGACATTGTTAGAATGTGGATTGTTGGTGCAAATCATGATGTGGAAGTGAGGAATGTGTTATGGATATTGTTCTCGGGTTTGGGGACTGTTTTCGGGCAAATTGGAGCCTTTGTTGGATTGTTGGAAATATTGTATGAATTGTTTAAAATGTTTTTGAATGTTGTTGGTATGGGTTTGGGTTGGTATTGGAATGTATGAGCGATAATGTTGGCTTGAATGTAAGCCGTTGAATTGAAATAATGAATGTTGTTGAATGATGTAAAAGAGGGTTATTAATGTTATGTTGCCTTTCGGATTGATTATTGATGTTGCTAGGTTGGTTGTTGTTGTTGTTGTTGTTGATTTGGCCGAGTTAAATTCTCGGGGTTGGTGTATTTACAGGGGAAATGCTGCCCAAATTTCTGTAGAATTAAGGGCTAATTTGGAATTAAATGCCCAAATGTCTATAGCTAATGTTTGGCATATTATGATTTATTTGTAGACCTTGGGCAGCCCGAGACGTAGGTTGGAATTAGCTTGAGTTTGGATTAGCGTTGAGAGCGATCAAGGTATGTAAAGCGCAACCCTTCCTTCTTTTGGCATGCCTTAGTCGTAAATAGGCTATGATACGAGCCTCGAGGAAATTCTACTCTCGCGATCCGACCATGTCTGTGATTATTATTTGTTTCTTGGTCTTCGTATGCATGATATGATGAAATATTGGCCCTATGTCTTTTGTATGAATAAGTTTCAAAAGTTGCATAAAAGTTTGGTTTTTAAAAGAGTTTTGTTCCTAAATGATTCCGAAAACTACGAAAGTCCGTAACTTTCACAGACAGAACCGGATCGCCTCGATATGCTCAAAAATGATCCCATGATGTATGATGACTATGTTTTCCATAGGCGGGCCCGGCTCGGGTCGACACCCGTTCGTGGGTCCCGCGACTTTCTTTATGTACTTCTGACGACTTTTGAAAGAATATGATACGATTATGACCCCGATTTCAAGTACGATCAGTTTACTTACCTTTTGAGTTTATGATAATGATCTCACGCATATGATTTTGATACATAACTATGGTTTCGAAGTTCGGGTTGATATGTTCCGAGTGGTATTCGAAAGAAAATTCGATTTGACGTTTGTCTTGGTTTTGAAATAATAGTTCGCTTCGACTATTCTATTGAGTCTGTAATGACGACTATGTTTTGATTTCCACAAGCTATGTCATAAGATCTTGACACGTACTTACACTTTCTAACGTGCTACTTGATATGTTCTCGAATGATTTTTGGAAGGAACTTGACTTGACTGTTAGTTAGCTTTTAAATGAGATTTCGTTTGATTATGTTGTTGAGTATGTGATGATGATTTGTGTGTATGGTTTCTCACTACTCTGCTCGTGCGAGTTGTTATTATTCCTTTCACCGCGTCCGGGCCGGGGCATGTATTCGTGCACTATTTGCATTATTCACCGCGCCCCTCACTAGAGGGCCGGGGCATGTTATATGATATATATATATGATATGATGATATGGGGAGGTGGCCGGGATGGCATATGATGACTTCATTCACCGCGTCCTCACTAAAGGGCCGGGCACGTTATATGTATATGATATGATGATTTTACTTACCGCGTCCCTCATTAAAGGGCCGGGGGCACGTTATATGTATATGTGATGGCATGATGACATGATTATGATATGATTTTACTTACCGCGTCCCTACTAGAGGGCCGGGCACGGTATGCATGTGTGTATGATTTATGATGACTATGTGATGAGATATGACCTTGTTCACCGAGTCCCTCGTTGGAGGGCCGGGTATGATGTGCGTACATTGTGGTTCGATGATATGATATGGACACGTATGATTTATGATTAAAAGGCAAGTGTTATGATTTTTGGTTATTGTGCTACTTTTTGCCTCCTCGTTTCGGTACGATCATGTCTATTATTTTCTATGCTTTACATACTCAGTACATATTCCGCACTAACCCCCTTTCTTCGGGGGCTGCGTTTCATGCCCGCAGGTACAGATTTTGGTGATCCGCCGGCTTAGGATTCCCATCAGCGGTCTTGGAGTGCTCCTTGTTTCGGAGCCCACCTTTTGGTACATATTCGTTCGTGGCATATGTATTTGTTTGTTCAGGGGTACGGCGGGGCCCTGTCCCGTCATATGATTCTGTTTGGTTTGTTTAGAGGTACGTAGACGTATATGTGGGTTAGCCTATCCATGTACGTGTGTGTTTGTATGTTATATGTTTCGGGCGATCCCATTCGTATAGCCTCGTCGGCTTGCATTTGTATATGTTTTGGGCCGTTGCGCCATTTGATAGCCTTGTCGGCTTATATATATATATATATGTTTGTGTTTGAGATATGTTTATAGTTTGAGATAATTTGAGACAGCGTCTGATATTTGTATACGCGTAAGCTATCTGTTTGTGAATCGGATTAATGAATGTGTTTGGGTGCCCAGCTCGGGCACTAGTCACGGCCTACGGGGTTGGGTCGTGACAGAAGTGGTATCAGAGCAGTTCGTCCTCGGAATGTCTACAGACCGTGTCTAGTAGAGTCTTGTTTATCGGTGTGTTGTGCACCACATCTATAAACAGGAGGCTACAAGACATTTAGGATGTTATCTTTCCTTCTGATCTTAGATCGTGCGATAGAGCTGTGTTATCAGGATGACTCTCCCCTGACGAATTGTTATGATTTCGGCGATGCCTCCGAGGAAGGCCACGCCCGCCCGAGAAGGGCAAGTCTACGGCGTTCTTGGTGAGACGAGCGGGCCGGATGACTACGAGGGCTCGTGCCCGAGTTGAGCCGGATATTGTGCCTCCGACGGCTAGTTCGCTACGCCGCCCGGTATCGGAGGGATTTGGAGTAGCCCCGGAGATGACGGGGGCGGCTCCACCGCTAGCCCCGGGTTCCGCGTACCGTACCTCCGGCCCCGGCCCGGGGGCGGATGATGGGACCTGCGAGAGGCGGTCCGGTTATTGACTCGATTGGTAGCGGGGGAGGTCCACGGACGGGGAGTAGGGGATGATCGTGTAGACGGGCGCGATAGTCGGAGGGCCCGTGACTTTTCGCTTTGTGGCCCACCGAGTTTTTCGGGTCAAAGCCCGCGAGAGGACCCTCGTGAGTTCGTCGACGGATGCGGCGTACCTGCGATTGATTAGTGCTTCCGAGACAGAGTCGGTTGAGTTGGCGTCATACCGGTTGCACGATGTAGCGGCTAATTGGTATGAGTCTTGGATGCTTGTCCGAGGCGAGGGCGCCCCTCCGGCCGTATGGGGCGAGTTCGAGGCCTTCCTGGCCCATTTTCTACCTCCGGAGGTGATCGATTCCGTTGTTGAAGCGAGAGGGCGAGGACCGTCCGGGAGTACGGTTTAGAGTTCGATTCGCCGGCCGGATATGCGCCCGCTTATGTAGGCGATATGACCGACCGGATGCACCGGTATATTGGGGCCGGACCGATTTCGATCGACAATGTTTGTTTGGTGATGGCGGCCCAGACGGGGATGGATATTGCCCGTATACGAGCACACGCGCTCGGGGTATGGAGGACGACGCGAGAGGGCGCCGGCCGATAGGGTTGATGACGAGGGGCCGGCCCCAAGAGGGCGGATCATCCGGGATATTCGGGGATTTTCGAGGCGGGCGGCCTCGGCGGTACCGGGCACTCCTCCCCGGCCGGCACGGAGTGTGCCCCCGCGTTGTTGGTAGGAGGTTTGAGAGAGTGCGGGTTATTCGGGAGCGGGTCGAGCTCCCAGGGCTTCGAGTTTGCGATCGGATGGACGGAGGCTCGGTCGACGAGGCCGTTTTGCCCTAGTGTTCCCGTTGTGGTAGACCTCATTTTGGGGAATGCCGTCGCGGCACCGGCGCTTGTTTTTCTTGTGGCCGTCAGGGCCATATTATGAGGGAGTGTCCGTATAGGGGTGGTCCAGGTGGTGCGGCCCAGCCTACGGGGTCGGTTCTTTGGTTCATCCTCTTCGGTAGCTATGCGCCCTATGGGGCAGGGTATGTCGGCACCAGTAGGCCGTGGTAGAGGTCGCGGCAGAGCCTCCAGTTTTAGCGGTCCATCGAACCGCCTATACGCGTTGGCGAGTAGACAGGAGCAAGGAGCGCGGCCGGATGCGGATGGAAGGTATATGAATCCTTACCGAGATAATTCTTATGTATGTGAATTTGTTGTATGAATGTTGTTTAATAGCGGCAAGTAGAGATCCGAAAGTCGATAATCGAGTATGTATAAATTAAGGCGATTAAGGTATGTTTACCATTATAGTGAATCTGGAAGTCGAGGACGGAAGGTAATCGTATTTGTAAGCGAAAGGTGAACGCGGGGGATCGAGAAGGGTAAAACGGTAATTGTGTCGTGAGAACGTTTTGAAAACTGTTAAGACTTCAATTTACCCCAGGTTGTGTGTTGAAGGTCATGCGGTGACGTGAACACTATCAGACTAATATTAAAGCACCGTATTTCATCGATTCCGAGGTTAAGCGTCGGAGTGAGAGAATTTTGGGATGGGTGACCCCCCTGGGAAGTTTTTTGAAAATCTCACAAATTCAGACGAAAGAGGCAAATGAGAAGCTAGAATAATCCAAAGGAAGTTAGAGTGTGCGGAGTGGGTCGGAACCTTAAGTGGTCACGTAGAACGAGGTAGATTAGATCGGTAAAGAGAAAGAAGATGTATCACGATTTTGGAATTGGGGTGAGTTCGAATAGTGTTGGAAATATTTTGTAAGTGAGACGATAGCGACTACATGTCTGCGTAGGTGTGTAATGTCTCATACCTGGTTTTATTAGCGGATATGTGTATTCCGGCAACCAACGTGGCGGTATAGGGAAGACATTAATTGGACAGAGTAACGAAGCTCAAGTGAGCAACAGTGTATAGATGGCACAAATGTTACAAAGCAAGCTGATATTGTGTTTATTACAGGTCAAGTTTGGACAGTTCGAATGCAATGACATGTGGAAAAAGGGAAGAAAGTGAGTAGATGGAAGGTCAGGGAATCAGAACGTCGGGATCAAAGTACCGCCTACTTGGAATGGGAAATGCGGACATAAGGCAAATATAATCGGGTAATGATATAAGCACACCCCTAAAGGGGGGAAGCGGATGCGAGAAATGCAAGTGCAAGATGTAAGGATTGCAACATAATGTGTGACCGGAAAGTTGAAAGGCGAGATCTAAGCAAAGGAACAATAAAAGAGTTCGAGTTAAAGATAAAGAGATGATTTGAGAAATTGACAACGAGATAAAGAAGGAAAGAAGGAATATGATTGGTAGATACGGCTGCATGCTATGGTAATAAAAGGAACTTCCCCCGAGATCCTTATACGGCTTTATAAGACTAGTTGAACATTCGAGGACGAATGTTCTAAAGGGGGGAAGGATGTTATATCCCGCATTTTTGTACATTGGGACAATCCGGTTTAACTATGATAAGTTAGAGACAAAACCATTCCGGGATACAAAGTCGGGACTTTTGACCTTCGATTTTATTTTGAGACATAAGTTGTTCATGAATTTGTTGGTATGGAACAATTAGGAAAATTTGGGACCAAAAATGGAATATTGGAAAGTTGAAAATCATGAAAAATTGGCCATGTTGGCCATGTGGCTTGGAAATGGTCCCACACACTTTGTGGACAATTTTAATTGGTCCAACACATGTGTGTGGGCCATGGACACTTGTGTAAATTGTGTGGAAGCTTAAAAGATGACTCTAAGTCATCTTCTCATTTCATACTTAGAAAAAAAAAACAAGAAGTTGAAGAACAACAAGGCTCTCGGCCAAAAAAAAAAAAATCAAGTCCAATTGAGCCATCCCAAAAATATTTCCTTGATGCAAATCCACTAATTGGAGGTCCCTAAGTAGCGTGGAAGTGTTGTTTGGATCATCAAACCATCCGTTTTGTAGATCGCAAACCCTAGCCTATTTGTGAAGTTGAAGAAGAAAGGTAAGATTTAATCATGTTTTATGTGTTATGAAGGGTGTATGTATGTTGTAGTATGTTAAAATGGAGGAAATTCATGAAATATGGCATGTTGGAGTTGAGGTTGTGTGTGTAGTGTATAGCCGTGTAGGTGTGTGTGTGTTGTGTTGTGTTGAAGTAATGAATTGAAGTTTAGTTAGCATGTTTTGAATGTTGTAGAGTGAAGAAATGGATGAGAATCATCAATATGTATATATGTAGTGTTGGCCGAAAATGGGTCATATTATATGGCAATGAATGGATTAATTCTACTTAATGTTTTAGTTGTCGTCGTTATGAATTCTATGTTGGCGATAAGAGTTTAATGACTCAAATTGATATTGTAAGTGTTGTGGGCTGAATTGGAGACTATTGTGCTTTTGATGTAATTTGTGTATTTAAGAGAATGACATTGTTAGAATGTGGATTGTTGGTGCAAATCATGATGTGGAAGTGAGGAATGTGTTATGGATATTGTTCTCGGGTTTGGGGACTGTTTTCGGGCAAATTGGAGCCTTTGTTGGATTGTTGGAAATATTGTATGAATTGCTTAAAATGTTTTTGAATGTTGTTGGTATGGGTTTGGGTTGGTATTGGAATGTATGAGCGATAATGTTGGCTTGAATGTAAGCCGTTGAATTGAAATAATGAATGTTGTTGAATGATGTAAAAGAGGGTATTAATGTTATGTTGCCTTTCGGATTGATTATTG
The DNA here is from genome assembly GCF_029784015.1 of Lycium ferocissimum. NCBI lineage: Eukaryota > Viridiplantae > Streptophyta > Magnoliopsida > Solanales > Solanaceae > Lycium > Lycium ferocissimum. The sequence continues at coordinate 10,982 of NW_026718169.1, forward strand.
ATGTTGCTAGGTTGGTTGTTGTTGTTGTTGTTGTTGATTTGGCCGAGTTAAATTCTCGGGGTTGGTGTATTTACGGGGGGAAATGCTGCCCAAATTTTTGTAGAATTAAGGGCTAATTTGGAATTAAATGCCCAAATGTCTATAGCTAATGTTTGGCATATTATGATTTATTTGTAGACCTTGGGCAGCCCGAGACGTAGGTTGGAATTAGCTTGAGTTTGGATTAGCGTTGAGAGCGATCAAGGTATGTAAAGCGCAACCCTTCCTTCTTTTGGCATGCCTTAGTCGTAAATAGGCTATGATACGAGCCTCGAGGAAATTCTACTCTCGCGATCCGACCATGTCCGTGATTATTATTTGTTTCTTGGTCTTCGTATGCATGATATGATGAAATATTGGCCTCTATGTCTTTTGTATGACTAAGTTTCAAAAGTTGCATAAAAAGTTTGGTTTTTAAAAGAGTTTTGTTCCTAAATGATTCCGAAAACTACGAAAGTCCGTAACTTTCACAGACAGAACCGGATCGCCTCGATATGCTCAAAAATGATTCCATGATGTATGATGATTATGTTTTCCATAGGCGGGCCCGGCTCGGGTCGACACCCGTTCGTGGGTCCCGCGACTTTCTTTATGTACTTCTGACGACTTTTGAAAGAATATGATATGATTATGATCCCGATTTCAAGTACGATCAGTTTACTTACCTTTTGAGTTTATGATAATGATCTCACGCATATGATTTTGATACATAACTATGGTTTCTGAAGTTCGGGTTGATATGTTCCCGAGTGGTATTCGAAAGAAAATTCGATTTGACTATTGTCTTGGTTTTGAAATAATAGTTCGCTTCGACTATTCTATTGAGTCTGTAATGACGACTATGTTTTGATTTCCACAAGCTATGTCATATGATCTTGACACGTACCTACAATTTCTAAAGTGCTACTTGATATGTTCTCGAATGATTTTCGGAAGGAACTTGACTTGACCGTTATTTAGCTTTTAAATGAGATTTCGTTTGATTATGTTGTTGAGTCTGTGATGATGATTTGTGTGTATGGTTTCTCACTACTCTGCTCGTGCGAGCTATTATGATCTCTTTCACTGCGTCCCGGGCCGGGGCATGTATTCGTGCACGATTCTATTGCATGATTCACCGCGCCCCTCACTAGAGGGCCGGGGCATGTTATATGATATGATAATGATATGATGATATGGGGAGGTGGCCAGGATGGCATATGATGACTTCATTCACCGCGTCCCTCACTAGAGGGCCGGGCACGTTATATGTATATGATATGATGATTTTACTTACCGCGTCCCTCATTAAAGGGCGGGGCACGTTATATGTATATGTATGGCATGATGACATGATTTTTATTTTTACCGCGTCCCTCACTAGAGGGCCGGGGCACGTTATATTTATTACATGATGTATGAGATGATTTTGACCTTGTTCTCGAGTCCCTCATGACGGGTATGAGTGCGAATATGAAATGGATACGTATGATTTATGTTTCAAAGGCAAGTGATTATGATTTTCTCGGTTATTGTGCTACTTTTTGCCTCCTCGTTTCGTAAATTACGGTTCGTTTACGATATTCCATGCTTTACATGCTCAGTACATATTTCGTACTGACCCCCTTTCTTCGGGGGCTGCGTTTCATGCCCGCAGGTACAGATTTTGGTGATCCGCCGGCTTAGGATTCCCATCAGCGGTCTTGGAGTGCTCCTTGTTCCGGAGCCCACCTTTTGGTACATATTCGTTCGTGGCATATGTATTTGTTTGTTCAGGGGTACGGCGGGGCCCTGTCCCGTCATATGATTCGATTGGTCTGTTTAGAGGTCTGTAGACGTATATGTGGGTTAGGCCCATTCCGTACGGTGTGTTTGTATGTTGTATGTTCTGGGCGATCCCATTCGCCGTGGCAGCCTCGTCGGCTTGCATTTGTATATGTTTTGGGCCGTTGTGCCATTTGATAGCCTCGTCGGCTTCTGATATATATATATATATATGGCTGTGTTTGAGATATGTTCGCGACAGCTTGAGATAATCTGAGACAACGTCCGATATTTGTATACGCGTAAGAACACATCAATAGCAAAATAAATCTCCCGCTCGGGAGGGAGACCTCGGGAAGCTCTCGGGAACACATCTGAAAATTCATTCACTACGGAAATCTTTTATCAAGAGTCGGCGGTTCATAACTTCATACATCTTGAACCCGCACTAGATGATTAACGCAATCTATTGTGATCATTTTCCTATGACTTTAGAAGAAATAAACTACCCTTGGGTGATGCCGTATTTCCTTTCCATTCTAAAACTGGTTCTCCTAAAAATTGGAAGCGAACCATTTTCATTCTACAATCAACATTGGCGTAGCAAGAAGCCAACTAATCCATGCCCATAATAACATCAAAATCCACAATTTTTAACTCATGCAAGTCAATCATAGTACGACGATCACAAATCACAATTACACAATTTCTATATACTCGGCTAGCTATTACTTATTCACCAACGGGTGTAGACACCTCAAAAGGTTTGATCGTCTCTGGTTTGATTCTAAACCGACCCACAATATACGGAGTAACATATGACAATGTGGAGCCCGGATCTATCAAAGACAGTTAAGAACATCATGAGAAAATATCGATAATATACCTGTGACAACATTAGAGGAAGACTCAAGATCTTGGCGTCCAGTCAAAGCATAGATACGATGCTGAAGACCGCTAGAACTGGGGACTCTCCCTCTGCCTCTATATGGTCGACTCCATATTCCATACTCGGGGCCCCATAGGGCGTATAGATTACTAAGATCACAATATGAACCTGGAATCATTGGGTCCTACCTCTACCACCAACATGAGGCGATCACATATATTTATGGCCTGGTCGACCACATGAATAGCAAACCTCCGAACCCAATCTGCACTGATCCCAATGTAACTTCCCACACTAGGAACATCGTATCACGGGTGGCCTTGCCTGACCCGAATCACCTCTAAACTAAGATCCCGAAAAGCTCTGACTCAGCCCGGGATGAGTAGATCTATCAAATCTCTGGCCTGTAAACCATAGAGGCGCACTAGTCATAGAATGGCCTGAATGCCTCAAAAACTACTGTCTGTGCCCTCCTCTGTACTCACTCATCTAACCCAAAGATCTAGCCCTCTTGTTATTCCCTCTATCATGCTCACGCTCACTTCTTTATTGTTGTAGGCTTTATAGGTCTTGTTCTGAAGCAGTGTGTGTAAATGATGCGTGAAATGTCCATATTGTCCTGAAGGACGCCTCGGTCACATCTATCCATCAAATGTGGCCCTAGGCCTTTGACAAAAACCAGTGCATCCACCCATATCCGCTACCATGGCCGAAGCATACCTAGCCAAAGAATTGAAGCGGAGACTATACTCTAGAGCACTCATGCTCCCTTGCCTCAAATTTAGGAACTTATCGGCTCTAGCTCGCCGAACTTCCGGAGGAAAATAATGTCGGAGAAATGCATCTACAAATTCTTGCCATATCGAAGGAGGTGCATTGGCTCCCCGTGAAGCAATCCAAATCGTATACTAACGAACCGCAACATCCCTGAATCTATAGGACGTTAACTCCACCGATTCGGTGTCTGAAGCATGTATCAACCGAAGCGTCCGTAACATACCATCGATAAAATTTTGAGGGTCCTCATCCGGCTTTGATCCAAAGTTAAAATCGGAGGGTTCAAACTAATAAATCATGGAACCCTTCACTAACAACCCTATTCCAATGCCTCCGTACTTTGCCGAGAGTCTGGGCAGCAACCAATTGAGTCAGGAAAAATGAATGACCTCTTTTACATCTTCTTGACCAAGCATCCAGTGGAGGAACCGAGGTTTGGAGCCGGGGACGAGGCTCTTCACGCTCCTATGTCAGGTACTCAACGGAATTTCCGAGATTGAACCGCACTCTAGGACTCACTTTTCTACTACCGGTGGCGGTTCTTTCAGCCCGCTTTTCTGCCACTAGAACATCCTTTTGGGATGCTAGTAGCCTTTCTTTACAGGCATTTCGAAATACACAACACACGGTTAAGGAACAAGAAGTTCTTATATCATAGCTCTATCGCACGATTCTTACGAAGAAAGAAGGCCATTCATTCCTAAAATTCTTGCAGTCTCTTATTTATAAGTGTGGCGCGCAACACACCCATAACCAAGACCCTACTGGACACGGCTCGTAGACACACCCTAGGACTCAATAATGAATTAAGCTCTGATACCACTTTTGTCACGACCCAACCGGAGGGCCGCGACGGGCACCCGGTGCTAACCCACCCGGGCACCTCTTAACATACATTCGCATTCCGTCTAGGTGAGCCACATGGCTAAATCATGCTTTTCATTCATCATCATTCTAATATCATTGGGCGACAATTCATTTATATCATCACATAACATCTATGCCCATATGTACATAAGCCGGCGATTTATGACAAAATAATATCCCAAAATATAGACCGACAAGTGCCAAACACATCTAACCATATACACATGTCTACGAGCCTCATATATATATATATATATATATATCATATAGGCGGGACAGACCCCGCCGTGCCCATAAATATGTATACAAAAGAATCTATACGAAAATTGCAGCTACGTGAATGAAATGGAGCTCCGCTATGTAGTCTATCGAGAAATATAGCTATGGATCAAGTCTTAAGGGTTGTCTCTCCGTACCATTTTTACACACGTGGGCATGACGCTTCAAATGTCCACAAACAAAAGAACGTCAGTACGAAGAATGTACTGAGTATGTAAAGCATGATCAACATCAATATGAAAGCATAATAGACAACATGTGAAATAGCATAGGATGGGAGATAGTAGTATCATCGTCATAGCACTTACTTGCTTTCCATAGGGACATTTCATTTCTATTACGTATGTGTACATACATCCATATCCATTAATAATACAAATATTTACGTTTCGTATCCATTTTCGTATACGTATTCATATTTCCTTTCATACTCATGTTTATATCGTATACATTGCATATACATAGCCATATTTTACTTAGCAATTACATATACTATTCATACTATATGCTCATAATCATGTAAATCCGGAATCTTTTCGAAATACATTTGCTTTTATAAACATAAGCCCTTCGGCTATCCAAAATAATATATACATGCATATACATAAAAGCCATGGGACCGTACTACCCACACCGCGTATCTAGGAGCCTCTACCGGAATACTAGACATCCGGACGGGACAGACCCCGTCATGCCCAAAAACATGAATATATATATATATATATATATATATATATACCAAAAGAGATAATCGTGGCACTTCCGGAATATGGAGTGCTCTCAAATCAACCGCTAGCTCCTATGAGTCCGGGCCACCTCCCCGTCTACCGTGGGCATGAACACGCGTCCGAAGAAAGGACGTCGCACGAATATTGACCGAGTATGTGAAGCATAAACAATAATGAAGCATCAATAAACCGAGGAGGCATAAAACAAGGAGCAATCAGAATCGATCGAATCATAAGGATGATCATGCATGCCGACTTACTTTCGTACTCATCATCATATCATATATACATAATCGTAATAACCGCCCGACCATATAGGTGCGGTGTAATAATCAATATCATTAGCATCATCAATAGCACGCGTCAGCATCCCGCGTCCAGGATATTATCTCATGCCGCCCACTAGTGGTGTCTGCCCATGCCATTTGGCCATGGTGTGTATAGCTGCCCGTCTTGGCGGTGACTGCCCGGCCATATAGGCGCGGTGTGATATCATCATATACTCATTACATCATGCTTATCATAACATGCTTATGCTTATCATAACTCATCATGGTATGCTTGACATCATATACTTATCACAATACATGCATAGGGACTCTTAGCTATTCATACTTTATCGGGGTGACGTAAGGTCGTGGACCCCCGATGTCATTATGAGCATTCTTACGTATTCTCGCCTCACCTTGAAGGAACAAGCATAAGGTGAGTGTGCACAATGATCAATATCATTAAATTACATAAATGTCATCATTAGCTTCTTAGAGGCATCATATCATAGGCTATAGCATTTCTAGACTTTAGCTTGCTATCATCATTTTCGTATTCATCTTATATTTCTTATCTCGTATAGCTATTCATGAGAGAGGACTCTTAACTTTCTTGGAGATGGAACATTCATAGTAAAAGAGGAAATTCATGCCATAGGACTCATGCCTTAGAAGGAAAGGGATTAGCCTCACATACCTTTGTCGCTTAGCTACTCTATCGCTTGTTCGTTCTCCTTAATGCGCTTGTCTATACCTTCAATGGAATTCATATCGACATTAGCTATGTCATCGTAAAAACATACTTACTAAAGCTATAGAAATTTGGGCAGCGCTTCCTTTGTTTATACTACTTTCCGCCATATTCCATATCAACTCCCAACATTCATAATAATCATCACAATATGATTAACAACAATCATCATTCATTCATATGATTCGCATTTCATAATTCACCTCAATTTCCCATAATCATGACTAAAAATCCATCGTCATATTCTTTCGTATCCAACACTCATTTCATGTCTATAGGTCATTTATAACACATTTATATCACAACCCAACAACATTCATGATTCAATTCCAACTATGTCTCAAAACGTCACTATTCATCATTCATAACCCATTTTGCTATTCTCTTTTAATGACCAAGTATTTCAACTCCCAAATACCTTAAACAACATATAAATATCATGAATCTTACCTTAGATGTTTTAGGAACAAGCCTTGGTTGCTAATACTCCTCTTTGAGCAAAACCCTAGTTTTTCTCCATTTGGATTTCTTGACTTGGATGATCTTTGATGATTTCCTTTACTCTTGATTCACTTATTTAATGTTGTTGATCCTCAAATATCCTTGAAAACTTGTGTAATAAATGTAGAGAGAGATTCTAGAGAGAAGTGGTGTAGTGTAGAAATGAAATAAAATAAGTCTTGGTCCTCATATTTAATGAATTGGAAATCTCGTGCCGAGGTGAACAAAGTGGTCGTCCATGGAGGTTTACGGTCCGTATTCCACTTTACGGACCGTCCCTCGTGGTCGTCTTTAACCTTAAGCAGAACCGTAAACCTTGGCAAAGAAGATGCATGGTGATTTACGACCATGGTTTACGGGCCGTATTTCACTTTACGGTCCGTCCACCTGTGTCGTATTTAACCATTTAAGGCAGAAAGTTGAAACCTTTGCATGCCATTTTACGACTGGCTATTTACGGACCGTATTCCACTTTACGGTCCGTATTTGGACTTCACGACCACCGGCGCTTTTGCCAACTTTCAACTTTTCACATTTCTAGACTTTTTATTCTATTCATTCCCATCCATTTACATACATTGCCCATGAAACATTATACACTCGCACTCCTCGCTCTCATCACTAGTTCGTCCACTTGCGTACCAACGGGAAATTTTCCGAGGTGTAACATTCTACCCCCTTTGGGAACGTTCGTCCTCGAATGTTAAATCGCTAGGGATTCGGAAAAATTTCGCCGCAGTTTCCCCTATAATATGGCGATACCATCCCGTCACGACCCGTCACAAAGAACCCATAATATCATTGCCTCACGTGGCTACAACACAATAGCAATATAGATTGGCCACACACGACCCATATACATAAAAGTAAAGTGTACATACCTCATCATCTCGTCGTCTCATCATAAGCCTCTTCTGGGGCTGAAATAAGTGCGGATATGTGGATCTCATTCTTTCTTCTGCTTCCCACGTCATCTCTTCTCGATTGTTATTTCGCCATAAGACTTTGACTGATGCTATTTCCTTATTTCGAAGCCTTCGTACTTGCCTCGTCTAATATGGCAATAGGCACTTCTTCATAGGCTAGCTTTTTCCGTAATCCGAACATCATCAATCGGTACAATCTTTGTGGGATCTCCAACACATTTGCGGAGCATTGAGACATGAAATACCGGTGAACTAATTCAAACTCTGTAGGCAAGTCTAATTCATATGCTACTTGACCCACCTTGCGGATGATTTTGTAAGGTCCAACATACCGAGGACTCAACTTTCCTTTCTTACCAAACCTCATCACCCCTTTCATTGGTGATACCTTCAAGAACACCCAATCATCAACTCGAAATTTTAAATCTCGCCGGCGGTTATCCGCATAAGACTTTTGGCGACTTTGAGCGTCAATAACCGATCTCGGATCATTTTGACTTTTTCTACTGCTTGCTGAATCAGCTCGGGGCCTATTAATTGTACCTCTCCGACATCAAACCATCCAATCGGAGATCTACACTTCCTTCCGTACAAAGCTTCGTACGGAGCCATTTGGATACTAGAATGATAACTATTATTGTAGGCAAATTCTATTAGGGGTAAGTGGTCATCCCAACCACCACCAAAATCTAAAACACATGCCCTTAGCATATCCTCCAAGGTCCGAATAGTACGCTCGGCTTGTCCGTCGCCTCCGCGGATGAAATGCCGTACTAAGCCTTACTTGAGTACCTAGGCCCTCTTGAAAGGATTTCCGAACTTGGTCGTGAACCGTGCTCCTCTATCCGAAATAATAGATATCGGAATACCATGAAGTCGCACAATTTTCTTGAGATACAGTCTCGCATAGTCTTCAGCTGAGTACGTGGTTCTGACTGGGAGAAAATGAGCTGCTTTCGTGAGTCTGTCCACTATCACCCATATAGAATCATACTTGCCTCGGGAACGGGGCAATCCTACAATGAAATCCATATTGATCACTTCCCATTTCCATGTAGGAATTTCCATTGCTTGTAATAACCCTCCTGGCTTCTGATGTTCTATCTTCACTTGCTGACAATTCGGGCATTTGGCCACAAATTTCGCTATGTCTCTTTTCATGCCATCCCACCAATACATCGATTTAAGGTCATGATACATTTTTGTCGCTCCGGGTGGATGGAATACCGGGAGCAATGAGCTTCTTCTAAGATTTGGCGACGAAATTCTCGCCACATCCGGACACATAGCCTATTCGGTACCCGAGAACCCCATCCGTCGAAACTTCAAATGGTGACCTTTCTTTTGGAAATTTCACACCTTTATAATACTCTAATTTGGGATCCTCGTATTGTCGCTCTTTTATTTCTGAATCCAAGGACGAAATTGTGGGATTATTGATTCTAACTCCTGCATCGCCTGAATCAATTATTCTCACTCCAAGGTTAGCTAGCTGACGGAGCTCATGAACCATTTCTTTTTTTCGGAGGAACTTCACATGAACCGCCCATTGATCGGCGGCTAAGTGCATCGCCTACTACATTAGCTTTTCCGGGTGGTGGTATAGAATATCAACATCATAGTCCTTCAATAATTCTAACCACCGCCTCTCGTCGTGCATTCAACTCCTTTTGTTTGAAAATATATTAGAGGCTCTTGTGATCTGTATAGATATCCACATGCACACCATACAAGTAATGTCTCCACATTTTCAATGCATGAATAACTGCGGTTAATTCTAAATCATGAGTCGGGTAGTTCTTTTCATGCTTTCGCAGCTGCCTCGAGGCATAAGCAATGGCTCTTCCGTGCTGCATTAACACACATCCTAGCCCGACACCGGAAGCATCACAATATATAACATAGCCATCCAGCCCTTTCCGGAAGCGTTAGAACCGGAGCCGAGGTGAGTCCGTCTTTCAACTCTTGGAAGCTACGCTCACAAAGTGCGTCATTCCACCGAAACTTTGCTAACTTCCGGGTTAAGCTTTGTCAATGGGGCCGAGATAGATGAAAAGCCCTCTACAAATCTTCTATAATAGCCTCGCCAATCCCGTAAAACTACGAACTTCGTAGGCGTCGTAGGCCTTGGCCAAGTCTTCACAAGCCTTCTATTTTCTCGAGTATCAACTCTAATGCCATCATCCGAAATCACATGGCCCAAGAATGTCACGAATTTAGCCAAAACTCGCACTTTGAAAATTTAGCATACAACTCCCGAGTTCGGAGAATTCCAAGAACAATTCGCAAGTGTCCGCATGTTCGATTCGTGCGAGAATACACCGAATATCATCAATGAAGACTATCACAAATAGATCCAAGAGGGCTCGAATACATTATTCATTAAATTCATAAACACCGCCGGAGCATTAGTCGCCCCGAACGACATCACTCGGAATTCATAATGGCCATATCTTGTTCTAAAGGTTGTCTTGGGAATATCTTCTTCTCTGACTCTTACTTGATGATAACCCGACCTCAGATCTATTTTTGAAAACCACTTGGCACCCTGAAGCTGATCAAATAAATCATCTATTCTTGGGAGAGGATACCGTTCTTTATCGTCACTTTATTCAATCGCCTATAATCAATGCACATTCGCAGGAGCCATCTTTCTTTCTCACAAATAAGACCGGTGCTCCCCACGGTGAAGAACTCGGGTCTAATGAACCCCTTTTCCAAAGCAAATCTTTCAACCGTGCCTTTAACTCTTTTAATTTCGCCGAGCCATTCGATAAGGAGGAATAGAGATAGGCTCGGTATCCGGCAACACATCAATGGCGAAGTCAATCTCCTTTCTCGGAGGAAGGCCCGGAAGCTCATCGGAAATACGTCCGGAAACTCACTTACTACCGGAACAGATTGGAAAGTAGGAGACTCTGCTTCCGTATCATGAACTCGAACTAAATGATAAATGTAGCCTTTAGCGATCATCTTTCTTGCCTTAAGGTAGGAAATAAACCTACCTCTCGGAGTGGCTGTATTACCTTTCCATTCAAGCACGGGCTCTCCCGGGAATTGAAAGCGAACCAATTTCATTCGGCAGTCAACATTGGCATAACAGGAGGCCAACCAATCCATACCCATTATAACATCAAAGTCTAGCATCTCTAGCTCAACTAAATCACCTTTGGTCTGACGATCACATATCACAATTATACAATCTTTATATACTTGCTTAGCTATCACGGGATCACCAACCGGAGTGGATACCTCAAAAGGTTTGATCGGCTCGGGTTTCACCCCAATACGATTTGCAATATATGGAGTAATATATGATAACGTAGATCCCGGATCTATCAATGCATACACATCATAAGAGAACACAGTCAATGTACCTGTGACCACATCTGGGGAGGACTCAAGATCTTGCCGTCCGGCTAATGCATATAAGCGGTGCTGTGTGGCACCTGAAGTAGATACCCCCCTCGGCCTCTACCTCGGCCCCCGGGGTCCGAGAAGTCCGCCCCGTAGGATGTACCGAAGAAGATCCCGCTAATGATCCGTGGGCCGGGCCCTAGCTCGCCACTCGTCGACGGGCAATCTCTCATCATGTGCCCTACCCGGCCGCAAGTATAACAAGCGTCCGAACCCCGGCGCACCGCCCGTAATGTAATCTACCGCACCGACCGCATCGCGGCATCGGAGGTCTCCTCCGACCGTGATCACCCCCGACCGTGAACCCGGGGCCCTTGAACTCGGCCCCGTCCCGATCGGAAAGAGCGATCAAATCTTCTCGTCCGCATACATCGGGGAGGTGCACTAGTCGCCGACCGACTCGAGTGCCTAGAAAATGTCCGCCTCGATCCCCCTCTATAATCACTACCGTGCCCATAGATCTAGCTCTTTTGCTCGCCCTCTATCAACATCACGTTCACCTCTTTGTGGAGGTTGTTGCCCTTCAAGATTTTGGGCATGAGCTTGAATTCGGGAAATGTCCATCCCGTCTTGTAATGAAGCCGTTAGGCAATCTTTGAATAAATGTGGCCCTAAGCCACTCACAAATCTATACACCCGTCACCCATGTCGGCCACCATCGTCGGGGCATATCTAGCCAAGGAATTAAATTGAAGGCTATATCTCCCGGCGCTCATATTACCTTGCTTCAAATTCAAAAATCTATCCGCTCTAGCTCGGCGGACCTCGGGTGGCAAATAATGGCGAATGAAGGCATCAACGAACTCTTGCCACACGGGAGGAGGCGCATTTTCTTGCCTCGACGCTCTCCAATTATTGTACCATAAACCGCCACATCTCGGAGTCTATATGATGCCAACTCCACCGACTCGGTCTCGGAAGCATGAATAATCCGCAATGTTCTTAGCATCTCATCTATGAAGCCTTGCGGATCTTCATCCCGCTTTGACCCAAAGAATCCGGAGGATTTAGGCTCATGAAGTCACGGGCTCTCGTACTAGCTGAGCGATCACTTGACCCCACATTCTGTCGTTGTGCCTGAGCGGCAACCAACTGAGTCAATAAATTAATAGCTTCGGTCACTTGTTGACCCGAAGTAGCCGATGGGGGGACTGGAATAGGAGCCCCTTCTGTAGTAGGAGGAGTAGTGGAGGCATTAGATAAGGCCTCATGATGTGACTCTCCTTCATCAACATTCATAGGCGGCTCTCTTTCTGCCCGCCTCTTTGTCGTAGTCTTGCCCTTCTGGGCGGCTTTAGCTTTTGGCGGCATTTCTGAAATCACAACATACTCATTAGGGAGGATTAAATCTTATACTCGCTCTATCGCACGATCTCATATGAAGAAAGATGGTCATTTTTCCTAAATGCCCCGTAGCCTCCCGTTTATTAGCGTGGCGCGCAACACACCATAAACAAGACTCTACTAGACACGGCTCGTAGACACTTCCTAGGACCGAATCGTTTCTCGATACCACTTTTGTCACGACCCGAGCTACGGGCCGCGATGGGTATCCGGGGCTAACCACCGAACACCACTCACTTACCTCGCTTATCCGCTATTATTCATACTATATGCTCATAATCATGTAAAACTGGAATCTTTCTGAAATACATTTGCTTTTATAAACATAAGCCCTTCGGCTATCCAAAATAATATATACATACATATACATAAAAGCCATGGGACCAGACTACCCACACCGCGTATCTAGGAGCCTCTACGGAATACTAGACATCCGGACGGACAGACCCCGTCATGCCCAAAAACATGAATATATATATATATATATATACCAAAAGAGAAATCTGTGGCACTTCCGGAATATGGAGTGCTCTCAAATCAACTGCTAGCTCCTATGAGTCTGGGACACCTCCCTGTCTACCCGTGGGCATGAACACAGCGTCCGAAGAAAGGACGTCAGTACGAATATTGTACTGAGTATGTGAAGCATAAACAATAATGAAGCATCAATAAACGGAGGAGGCATAAAACAAGGAGCAACCTGTAACTGACTGAATCATAAGGGTGATCATGCATGCAGACTTACTTTCATACTCATCATCATATCACATATACATAACTGTAATAACTGCCCGACCATATAGGTGCGGTGTAATAATCAGTATCATTAGCATCATCAATAGCCTGCGTCCAGGCATCCTGCGTCCAGGATATTACCTCATGCCGCCCACTAGTGGTGTCTGCCCATGCCATTTGGCCATGGTGTGTATAGCTGCCCGCCTTGGCGGTGACTGCCCGGCCATATAGGCGCGGTGTGACATCATCATATACTCATTACATCATGCTTATCATAACATGCTTATCATAGTATATCATGCTTATCATAAGATGCTTATCATAACTCATCATGGTATGCTTGACATCATATACGTATCACAATACATGCATAGGGACTCTTAGCTATTCATACTTTATCGGGGTGACGTAAGGTCGTGGACCCCGATGTCATTATGAGCATTCTTACGTATTCTCGCCTCACCTTGAAGGAACAAGCATAAGGTGAGTGTGCACAATGATCAATATCATTAAATTACATAAATGTCATCATTAGCTTCTTAGAGGCATCATATCATAGGCTATAGCATTTCTAGACTTTAGCTTGCTATCATCATTTTCGTATTCATCTTATATTTTTCTTATCTCGTATAGCTATTCCATGAGAGAGGACTCTTAACTTTCTTGGAGATGGAACATTCATAGTAAAAGAGGAAATTCATGCCATAGGACTCATGCCTTAGAAGGAAAGGGATTAGCCTCACATACCTTTGCCGCTTAGCTACTCTATCGCTTGTTCGTTCTCCTTAATGCGCTTGTCTATACCTTCAATGGAATTCATATCGACATTAGCTATGTCATCGTAAAAACATACTTACTAAAGCTATAGAAATTTGGGCAGCGCTTCCTTTGTTTATACTACTTTCCGCCATATTCCATATCAACTCCCAACATTCATAATAATCATCACAATATGATTAACAACAATCATCATTCATTCATATGATTCGCATTTCATAATTCACCTCAATTTCCCATAATCATGACTAAAAATCCATCGTCATATTCTTTCGTATCCAACACTCATTTCATGTTCTATAGGTCATTTACAACATATTTATATCACAACCCAACAACATTCATGATTCAATTCCAACTATGTCTCAAAACGTCACTATTCATCATTCATAACCCATTTTGCTATTCTCTTTTAATGACCAAGTATTTCAACTCCCAAATACCTTAAACAACATATAAATATCATGAATCTTACCTTAGATGTTTTAGGAACAAGCCTTGGTTGCTAATACTCCTCTTTGAGCAAAACCCTAGTTTTTCTCCATTTGGATTTCTTGACTTGGATGATCTTTGATGATTTCCTTTACTCTTGATTCACTTATTTAATGTTGTTGATCCTCAAATATCCTTGAAAACTTGTGTAATAAATGTAGAGAGAGATTCTAGAGAGAAGTGGTGTAGTGTAGAAATGAAATAAAATAAGTCTTGGTCCTCATATTTAATGAATTGGAAATCTGAGCTGAGGTGAACAGTGGTCGTCCATGGAGGTTTACGGTCCGTATTCCACTTTACGGACCGTCCCTCGTGGTCGTCTTTAACCTTAAGCAGAACCAGAAACCTTGGCAGAGATGCATGGTGATTTACGACCATGGTTTACGGGCCGTATTTCACTTTACGGTCCGTCCACTGTGTCGTATTTAACCATTTCTCCACCGGCGTAAAGTTGAAACCTTTGCATGCCATTTTATGACTGGCTATTTACGGACCGTATTCCACTTTACGGTCCGTATTTGGACTTCACGACCACCGGCGCTTTTGCCAACTTTCAACTTTTCACATTTCTAGACTTTTTATTCTATTCATTCCCATCCATTTACATACATTGCCCATGAAACTAAGCGTGCCAAGTCTCAGTATAATCAATCTGAACCTGTACATCACAATCGTACCACAATATATCATCACCTATGTTATAGCATCTAAGCCTAACTGTGCCAAGTCTCAGTATAATCATCTCGAACGAGTATATCACGATCATATCATCACCTATGTTATAGCATGTAAGCCCAACTGTGCCAAGTCTCAGTATAATCATTCTGAACCAGTATATCACAATCGTATCACAACATATCACCGGAAACCAACAGGTGCAATGCAACGCAATAATGTATGTATGATGAATGCAATGCATATGCACCGTACACATGTACTCCAACAGTGGAACATCACATCTCGACAGCACAACCTATGGGGGGCCCGCAAAGTCCATGTACCACTTGCTCCGAAAAATGACCTCGGGTCACTAGCACTCTCTCGATCCTGGCAAGAGACCTCGGGCATTGAGCACTCATTCGTTCCCAGCAATAGACCTCTGCCAACGTACACTCATTCTTCTCTAAAAAATGTCCTCGGATCACAGACTCTCATCTCTCTTATAAACTCTCCGGCAAAGACCGCAGAGGCTACACTCTCTCACTTATCATCAATAGTACCATAATCATGCAATATCAATGTATCATGGGAATGAGTATGAATACGAGGCAATGTAACCTCAACAACCAATTCAATCCCAAACAGTGCCGCACATGGCACACAAGTAATATCAATAATAAGGTTATGCAATAAGCCACAAAGGAATCCGATTCTCATCTCAATATCAATCATAAGGCTACACAATAAACCATAATGGAATCACAATTCTCATCTCAATATCAATCATAAGGCTACACAATAAGCCACAATGGAATCACAATTCTCATCTCAATATCAATCAAGTAAAGTAACACAATATCATAGTCATGATATATCACTAATCACCAATATCCGATGTCTTAACGTGGCATTGAGCCAATAAGTAAATAAAATAAGATAAGCAAAAACGCAACGGGGTGGCTAGGCCACAAATCATTCAGCAAGGCCCAACCTAAGGCAATATCCGATCCAACTTCATACCCGAAGGTTTACATGCATTCTCCGACAATATCATCTAAACATATGCTTCGCTAACCGAAGTCTCACCATAAGGTGAACCGTAACCTACCTAGAGAGCCGAACAACAAAGTCTCCAATAATCAAATCTTAGTCTTTCCTTTCCTTTGAGCCTCGAGATAATGGATGTCTAAACATATCCGAATCATGAAATTAGAATCAAGAAGAAACATCATTCAAACCTTACTTCTATTCAAGACCTAAATCCTAACCTATAGAATGGGGTTTTATGAACTAGAAAGATGGAATAAGGAATCTATAGGTCTCAACAAATTAATGTTCTAGGTGATCAATTCCCATCAATTAGAAGCTAGAAGAACCAACAAATAACTTAAATTCGAATTCTAGGCAAAACCCCCGAATTTCGGTATAAACCCTAACTTTCAATTCCATAATTTACCCACTAATTAGGAAGGAATCATGAAATAATATATTCTAATCATCAATTCCATGCTTAATGAAGCTAACCAAATCAATAAATCAAGATTTGATAGCGTAGAATGAAGAATCCATTGAACCCTCTTTTAATCCTCAAGCTCTTAATGAAACTAGCATGATTAATGGATTCCTGAGGTGAATAATGGAATATGGAATAGCAATTAAGATTGAAGGACTTACCACAATGATTTCCCCCAAAAATGCCTTGAACTACTCCCAACAGCTTTATTTTTTGAATGGTAATGAATGAAGAACTTTGGGCTTTTAACACTCATTTAATGAATCTAATAGCCCGTCACCTGCTTCCGCGACCAATCTACCACTTCAGCGTCACAGCTTCTGCGGTTCCACGGCCGCTACAGCGGTCCTACCTCAAATTACTTAAGCCACGCAGCTACAGCGTCAGGGTGACCGCTTAAGCGGTACCACCATAGCATGCACCAGAATCCCCCAACTTTCACATTCTCAACCCGAAATTTAGAGTATCACCCGAGGTCATCTGTTCACATACCATAGATGCAGACGTACAAAAGAACATGCTACGACCACACTCGTGGCCTCAAAATTTCTAATAGAGGTCTCGTTGACAGATTTAACCCCCGATACCTCAAAACTAACTTCCCAACCCAAGTCCCAAAATGCACCCGAGTGCATTGGGAACCAAACTGAATATACGTTCAAGTTCTAAAAGACCATTCGCACCTCTCGAAATGACGTATTCCCGAAAAAGGTCCGTTTACACAAAAGTCAACTTTGAGTCAACTATTTTTTACTTTGACCCCAAATTTCTCAAAAAGTCACCCAAATCATATCCACAGACCTCGGGAAGTGTATCAATGGTCCCCTCGAGTCAAATGTGAGCTAAACAAGCTCAAAAAAGGGATAAAAGAATTAAAAAAGCAATAACGACCAAAGGGGTCGTTACAGCAGGCACCCATATATTCCCCCTGGTGGGCGAACCCTTCCCTTAAAGATAAAAAATTTTAGTTAATATTCAACATGCGGAACTAAACTAAGAACAATAACAGTCTTAATTTATATAAGCAGTGCGAAAATACTAGATACACATAACCCCAATAATGGTCTGAAATCGTACAAGAGGTACTAATAATAAGTGAATAGTCTAACAGAATAATACAAGTCTCAAATATTAATGATACTATCTCAGAGTAAGAAGGGACAGATATATGAAAGAGGGCTCTCCAGGCTACAGATCAACAAGTAGCTGTCGGGATGTTGAACCAGCAATAAACTCTGCACTCAAGAAAAGTAAAAAAAAATATAGTATGAGTACAAAAACACGTACTTATAGGTATCATAGGCCGACAATGACTAGTTCACATATACAAATAGAAAGAAATAGACAAGTAGAGTAGATAAGCAGTCAAGAACAGGTCATAGAACATGTCAAGTATAAGATCAGATGATAAGTATAAGCTTCCAAGTAAACAGTCAATAACAGATGAATGTACGTGAATATAATGCGATGCAATGTAATGCAAGCCAGCGAGCTACCACACAGGCCCTTCTCTATGCAAGGAGCTACCATACAGGCTCTTCTCCACCATACATACATGCTAAGGGAATGCCTCAAAATCCAAGACCCATGAGGGACCTGCGAAGTCCATGTACACACTCTCTCACTCCGGTATATGACCTCGGATCAGGAGCACTCATCCCACTCTGATAAAGTCCTCAGATCATGGCTCTCACGACCTAACCGGAGAGCCATAAAGGGCACTCGGAGCTAATCTACCGAGCACCTCTTATCGTACTCTCACAATCATATCTGGGTGAGCCACATGACTAACTCATAATCACCACGAAACCAAATGACACAAATTCCATCGAACATAGGCACATCTATATAAACACCATTAACTATGCCCATACATATACAAGCCTCTAAGAAGAGTATGTAATATTATAAAGACGGGACAGGACCCCTCCATGCCTAAATATGTACAGAAAATGAACAATACCAACTACTGCAGCTTCGGATCAAAAGGAACGCTACTATGCAATTACCGACGAAGCAACCTAAAGGTCTGGTTTGTCTCCCTGTCTACTTGCTAGCATGAACGAAGCATCCACAAATAAAAGGACATCAGTACAAACAATGTACTGAGTATGTAAGGCATGAATAGTAATATGATAAGCGCATGAAGATAGCATAAGATAAAGTGAACAATTTATACCTCTTAATACGATTGTCGTGCATACTTAACCTTTCTCTAAAGGAAACGGTTCATACATATAGGATCAATGTCACCATACCCGGCCATAATAAGGCTCGATATTATCCATACCCGACTATATCAAGAATTGGTATTGTCCATACCCAACTGCAGTGGTGTGCGCGCAATAGATATCATGCCTGGCCATATAAGCGTGGTGTCACAAAATAGCTATATACGTATATAACATGCATGAGTATCCAAAGGAAATATTACAACTCTATCCGGGTGACATAAAGTCGGTAAACCAACGATTTTCTATTATGGAATCACCATCATCATCATCATCACCATGAACTCTTAAGAATCTTGAAAGTCATGAGCTTCTAGCATTCTCTTGGCAGTAGGACATTATGGATGTCTTAGATGTATTCACAACAAGGAAATCATGCCTTTTGAAAGAAGTGTTTGCCTTAACATATCTTTACGTCTTCTTAATTACTTAGCGTTCTTCTCCAAAGTCCGCAAAATCTACATTCAAGAGGATTCATACTAAGATTAGGTTTTAAAAACACTCTTAAGTTAAAACTAGTATAATTAACGAGCTAATGAAATTTGGGCAGCATTTCTCCTATTTTATCAACTTCCACCATATCACAAAACAACTCCCAAACAACAATAACAACATCCACAGTATCATAACCAAGAGTTTATATTCAATTTAGTCTCGAATTTATCCAAAATCCCCTTTTCAAGTTTATCTCATAGTCATCTTCTTCACTTCAACACTTATGACTTCTCTACTTTAATTCTTTTCCATTCCAAGGGGCACCAAACCTTTGCATCCACTAAATCATGTAAATAATAGAAAAAAAAATACCTTATAATAGAGGAAGTTCACCTTCCTCAACTCCTTTCAAGACCAAGTTCATCACAACTTTGAAGAGAAGCAAGAACCATCAACTTTCATGGATTAGCTTTGGGGTTTTGATGTTGATCTTTTCTTTTGATGATATGGAAAGGTTTGGAGTGTTATGGAAACTTAAAGAACTCTCAAGAAATCTCTATAAGTGTGGGAGGTTTATATAAAAAAGGGATCCCTTGGGATTTAAAAAGGTGGCAAAGTCACCCCCACCCCCCTCCCTCGCATCAACTTGCGGTGGAGATGCGGCTCAATATATTAGATATACAGCCGCATCTCCCCTCATATCATTAGGGAGGAGGTTGTGTAGTGGGGGATTCAGATTTGGCAAGTTTTCTACCAATATGCAGGCCAGCATACTGATTATGCGGCCGCATATGGCCCTATTTTCCCCGATTTCTCAAAAATACGTTCTTTTTTATTCGTTTGACTTCCAATCCTTATGGAACCTGCGTGGCACTTGTATAAAACTTCATTAAACATACAAGGGGACCTATAGCTCCCCATCAAGGAAATGCTAAACAATGTATAACTCAAATGATACGGAATCTTGCCAAAACATGACTCAAATTCCGATCTTTCAACAAACTTACTTCCACCGCTTCATATGACTCTGAAACCTTAAGGTACATATTTGGAATTATTAGATAACATCCTTTAACTTTATAAGGGCTACATATGCACTTTTATGCTTGCGTTAGTTTACTCATCATGCAAACGACACGAAATTTCCAAAATGTAACATTTTTTCCCCCTTAAGAACATTCGTCCTCGAATGTTAGTCTCTTAGGGATTCTACAAAAGTTTTGTCAGAGTTTCCCATATAGTTATGCCACTACCATCCTTTCACAACAACTCAAAATATGCAAAGCCTCACAGGGCTACAACAATAACATAAGTAATGGCCACACGCGACCAAGAAATCATCAAAAGGATGCATTACATACCTGAGGACAATGGTGCCTCTGTTTGAACCTCCTCTGGGAGTGGAAACAAATATGGATACCGGAACTTCATATCTTCCTCAGCTTCCCAAGTCATTTATTCTCTATTATTATTTCTCCATAAACCTTTAGCTGAAGCTACATCTTTGGTTTTTAATCTCCGAACTTGCCTATCTAGAATAGCAATGGGCACTTCTTCATAAGATAATTGCTCGGTGACCTAGACATCGTCTACAGGTATAATTCTGGAAGGATCTCCAATGCACTTGCGAAGCATTGACACATGGAAAACTAAGTGGACTGGCTCTAAGTCTAGAGGCAGATCTAACTCATAAGCCGCCTGGCCTACCTTGCGTACAATCTTGTAAGGCCCAATGTACCAAGGGCTAAGCTTGTTCCTTTTGCCAAATCTCATGACGCCCTTCATCGGCGACACCTTTAAGAATACCTAGTCATTAACTTAGAACTCTAAGTCTCGTCGATGATTATCTGTGTAACATTTCTGACGACTTTGAGCTATTAATAATCGATCCTGAGTGAGCTTGACCTTTTCCATGGCTTGCTTAATCAAGTCTGGCCCTATTAACTTAGTTTCTCCTACTTCGAACCACCAAAATGGTGATCCACACTTGCGCCCATATAAAGCCTCATACGGGGCCATTTGAATATGGGAATGATAACTATTGTTATAAGCAAACTCAATAAGCGGTAAGTGGTCATCCCAACTACCTCCAAAATCCAACACATATGCCCGTAGCATATCCTCAAGAGTCTGAATGGTACGCTCTGCTTGTCCATCAGTCTGTTGATGAAATGTTGTACTATGACTCACCTGAGTCCCCAAACCTTTTTGGAAGGACTTCCAGAAATTAGATGTGAACTGAGTTCCTCTATCAGAAATAATAGATACTGGAACACCATGGAGTGTACTATCTTTTTGATCTAAAGCTTTCCATAATCCTCGGCTGCGTATATAGTTCTGACTGGTAGAAAATGAGCTGACTTTGTAAGTCTATCCGCAATTACCCATATAGAGTCATACTTAAGCTGAGAATGAAGCAAGCCTGTAATGAAATCCATATTAATCACTTCTCATTTCCAAATCGGAATTTCCATATCTTGCAATAATACACTGAGCGTTTGATGCCCAATTTTCACCTGCTGACAATTAGGACATTGGGCTACGAACTCTGCTATGCCTTTCTTCATTCAGTCCCACCAATATATGGATATAAGATCATGATACATTTTTGTTACTCCCGGATACACAGAATAATGAGAACAATGGGCTTCCTCTAAAATCCGGTGATGTAATCCTGCAACATCAGTAACACAGAATCTGCCTCGACATCTGAGAACTCCATCTGTAGAAATCTCAAAGGATGAATTTTTGTTCTGAGGAAGTGTATTTCTGTATGAACTAGTATGGGATCCTCATCTTGGTGAAATAATTGTGAATTATGAGAAAGAAGGCTATGTTTGAAATTTTCTTAGTATGTGTATGTCGGTTATGGAAATTTGAACGTGAAAACACCGGAGAAGGCCTAAGGGCAAAATTGGAATTTTGAAAATTTGTTTCGGAAATTTTAAATTGCGATTCATGAAGAATTGGGCCAAAAAAAAAAAAAATAAGAAAGTTGAGGCCCAAATTAAAAGAGTGCCGGCCATGGAGGGCCAAGCCCACAAGAAATTCATGCAAATTTTCCATGTGCTAATTAATTATAAAGAGGTGGGGAGCCTTAGAAGATTCAAGAAATTAGAAGAAAAATCAAGAAAAATTGAGAGGAGAAAGAACAAGAGAGAAAACGGCCAAGAGAAGAGAGAAAAGAGAAAGAAAGAAAAAAAAAATTCTTGGAGCTCAATTCTTAAGTTCAAAAATTCATCTCTCTTGGAATTATTACTAAGCTCAAGTTCCTCTCCAAGATGGTATAATTAGTTTGGCAAGAAAGTGTCTCCTTTGGAAAGAAGAAATTATTGGAAAAGGTAAGGATTCATGTTTTTGTTATGTTATGAAAGGTTGTATACATGCTATGGTATGTGGAATTGCATGGAAATCATGGAATTGTATTTGTGTGTGTGTGTATGCCGTGTGATGTGTGTGTTGTGGTTGGAACCGTGTGTGTATGCATGTGGCATGGCTATGATTAGTTGAATTTTATGTGGTAAATTAGTTGTAGTTATGGTGGAATTTGTATTAGAAATGAAAGTTGAATGAATTAGTGGAAGTTGAGAATTATAGTGTGTGGCCGTGTGGTGTATGTTGATGATGGAAGGTGAACTAAATTTTGTTAGTATGTTAATTGTGTTGTCAAGGCCTTGTGAAGTAGATGGAAGAATAATGGTTTAAGTAAGCATGAAGAATTTGGTTGTTAAGTTGTTGTCGGAAAGTATGTGGTTTCATTATTGTTTATGTAATTATGGAAATGAAATTGTAAGATGCAAATTATGATAGTTGTTCATGGAATTGAAAGGTAAAAATATGTCATGGAAGTTTATGTTGGAAGTTGGAAGTTTTGAATAAATTATGGTTTCGGTGGAATTTTTGCATAATTTGAGAAATAATGTGAAATGTTCTTGAATTGTATTTGATGGTCTTGAATGAGTAAATGAGTATGAAAATATTGATATTGGTTGGAAAATGTGAAGTTGGAATGG
Organism: Lycium ferocissimum; assembly: GCF_029784015.1. Taxonomy (NCBI): domain Eukaryota; kingdom Viridiplantae; phylum Streptophyta; class Magnoliopsida; order Solanales; family Solanaceae; genus Lycium; species Lycium ferocissimum. The sequence continues at coordinate 34,368 of NW_026718169.1, forward strand.
AAGTTGTTGCCGTATGAAGAAAAGAAAACTATTTATGTTATGTTGTGTTTCATTGTGATTATTGATGTTGTTGTTGGGTTGTTGTTGGTTGTTTTGAGCCGAGTTGAATCTCGGGGGTGTCATATGTATAGGGGAAGTGCTTTGCCGAAATTTCGGTAGCCAAATGCTTAACCAAAGTTGAAATGTTAACTTGCATGAATAGTAAGCGGTAAAGATGACCATTTGCAGTTTTTGGACGAAACGGGAAGTGAGATTTGACAAGCGTAAGGCGCAATCCAGGTATGTAAAGCCTTCCCTATCTTTCTTTGGCATGTTCCGAGTCTAACAAAGCTTGAAAGCGAGCCTCGATTGTACTTCGCTTCTCGGAATTCGAGGTTGAAAATAGCTCAAAACCATTCAAGAAGATTGAAACGTTTCTTCACCTTTTGTCGATAAAACACACTATATGTATGCAACTTCCATAAATGGAGTCGAAACACTCAAGATGGTTACGGACGACTCCCTAAGGTTTATTATCTATAATTTACGTATTTTACTATGGTTGGGTCCGAGGTGGGCCCACAATACCCCGATACTCTCGGTATGGTTCAAATCGATCCGTTTCTCGTTCGTTTTTCATAAGTAACTCTTAATTATGCTTCCGTCCGTTAATTAACGAGTATTATGATCATCGAATCTTGATATTAGTCCGATATCCGGAACGATTCTGGACACTCTGTTCTGATATAATCTGATTACTCTGATCTGACCTGTTCTCCGAACTATTTCAGTTTTATTAAGTCTGTATGTCGGTCTGTATGTATATGGTTTCTCATGGATATGTTCGTGGATGTCTCAATGCTTCCTTCACGCGCGCCCGGCCAGGTTTCGTGATTCGTGCACCTCACCGCATTGTTCACCGCGTCCCTCGGATGTGCGGGCCGGGATACGTCGTATTTGATATGATCCGATATGATCCGATTATGTGATATTACGGGGATGGCGGCCGGGATGGCATTTGATCGATTCTCGTTCGTCCACCGCGTCCCGTACTACGAGGGCCGGGTTCGTTACCGCGTCCCTTATTAAAGGGCCGGGATCCGTCCGTATGTGATTGGGATTTGATATCCGATATGTATGTCCGTATATGATTATGACTCGCATGCATGATTCTTGGTATATATATATATATGATTCGTACGTCCGATTCGGACTCGATTCCGTATTCGACATACATTTGAGAGTCTGTATGTCACACTTCCGTATTTCTGATCTGTATTGTGCCTCTGTCAGCCGCAATTCCTAAACTGACATAATAAGACGTACGCTCCGTAAGTCCGACTCGCTCCGTACGCTCCGTAAGTCCGACTCCGCTATGAATCCGATTCTCGTCCGATTCCGTCCGCTTCTATTTCGTATTTCCGTCCGCTACGATTTTACATATCGACTCCGGTTATTTTAATTATGTATATTTTGTTTCCGCTTTACATACTCGGTACATCTTCGTACCGACCCCCTGTTCTTCGGGGGCTGTGTTACATGCCCACGAGTACAGACGCGCCGCACGGTACGCCGCCAGTTTAGGTTATCAGTCTGCTGTTTGGAGAGCTCCCTTTGATCCGGAGCTGATACTTTTGGTATATATCGTTTGTTGTCTGTTTGTTCTGTATATATGAACATTTGGGTATGGCGGGGCCCTGTCCCGTCTTCTGATTCTGTTTTGTATGTTAGAGGTCTGCAGACATGTTTGTGGGTTGTGGGTTATCACTGTCCGGTAGGTACGTGCGATATGCGATTTTGTCTGACATAATAGCCCTAACGGCTTCTGTACAGGTTTCAGTATGTATATGTGTATATGTATGTTCGTGCGATGCACCTTATATCTGTATGGATTTATGTATGCTAAATGGGTTAGCCATTTGGTATATCGGACCTGCTAGGTAGGTACGTATGGGTGTCCAGGTAGGACACCAGTCACGGCCCACGGGGCTGGGTCGTGACAAAAGTGGTATCAGAGCGGTCGGTTCTCGGAATGTACGCGAAGGCAGCCGTGTCTAGTAGAGTCTTGTTTATCGATGTGTTGGGCCCCACATCTATAAACGGGAGGCTACGGGGACATCTAGGATGTTATGTTACCCTTTTTTGGAATCTTAGATCGTGCGATAGCCGTATTGTAATAGGATGGGTCCTTCTAACGAATTGTCGTATATACGGCGAGGCTCCAAAAGAGCGACAACGTCGTATTTTGGGAAATTATTTCGACCCCCTCTTGCGAGGGTGATTGTAGGTTGATAAAGATGAAGAGGGCGCTACCGATGTTGAGGGGGATGGGGGTGCCAAGAAGGCCCCCAGGATGTCACCGGGGCCGAGTAGACAGAGCCCCAGTTATTCGATCGAGATTGATCCTTCGGAGGAGGACTTACGTTTGGACGCGACGATCCCTCCCGAGTCTCCGCGACCCCCGGAGTTCGCGGAGGACAGAGAGGATAGATGATGATAGCGGCGCCCCCGATTTTCGAATGTGGTCCTACGAGTTTTTCGGATCCGTCCGAGTATGGAGCGGGGCACGCTCGTTGGGAGAGTCCGGAGCTCCCCGACATTGTGCCCGCTCCATGGTGGAGCACTATGTTCCGTCCGGGCCTTCTTCTAGGGGTGAGAGGCTTTGAGCGTTACGCCATATTCCCAGCCCTTTATCCGGTCATCGGTGAACCGGAGAGTCGGCGGACCACCTATATCCCTCGATTCGGACGAGGTGGGTGACGAGGAGGAGCACCCCTCGCTCTATAGCTTACTAGATCGGCCGAGGGAGGCACACTCGTCCACAGGTATACGAGTATTTATTGAAATTTGTTCTATATATGTGTATTTGTTGCATAATTGTATAGTTTGGACCGGGGTGGGACCCGCTACGGAAATTTCTGAAGAAAATTTATTAAGGCGCTGAACTGCCCTAAATTACGTGGCAAAGATCGTGTGGGGCATTTGACGCGGTGATATTGCCGATAACGCATCAAAATGCATGGAACTTTTGAAGTTAAGCGTGCTGAGACCAGAGCAATCCTGGGATGGGTGACCCCCTGGGAAGTGTGTCAAGAATTTGTCACCAATATGGATATGGAGACTAAATAAGAATTTGGGATAACTTAAGTGGAATTTGAGTATGTAGAGTGATTAGAGATCCTAGAAAGGTTACACCGATCGAGACAGACGAGATCGGAGAAGAATGAAAAACAGCACGGTTCTGAAACCAAAGCAAATTTGAATGGTGATTGGAAATGTTTGCAAGTAGGACGACAAGAAAATTTCTGTAAGCCTCTGAAGTATAGTAAAGATAGTTTGACTCGGACTGCGATTCTGCACGTTATATTTCTGCGCCCCTGTGCTCGGTGAAACTCTGTTTACTATGCCTTAGTGCTTCTGAATCTGATTACGTTTCTGTTTAGTATACCTCTGTACGTCCGACTCCGATCATAATTCTGTCCGATATACTTTGGTATGTCTGATTCTGACTTCAAATCTGTCTGATAAATCTCTGTACATCTGACTCTGATATGACTCTGTCTGATATATTTCTGTATGTCTGCCCCTGATCGCGGATCTGTCTGACATACGTCTATACGTCTGACTCTGATTTCGAAATCTGTCCGATAAATCTCAATATGTCTGACTCTGATTATAGATCCGTCTGATATACCTCTGTACGTCCGACTCTGATTTCGAGATCGCTTAAGATGACGTCAGATTATGATTACGTCGTCGTACATTTTGTGCTTCGACCTCCGGATATAACTTCGTCTCGACGTCCGTTTGATCTTCGGTTACGGTTAAGATTCGTCCGCCGTATATCCGATTTGAGACGGTACGAATAACCCTAATAAGGTGATATCGGAGAAAGATGGATGAAGTTGGAGAATGAAGGCCGTTACAAGTTCTTCGATCAAGCGCAAGTGTGTAAGTGGCAAGTAGACCTCCCCGACTGATTCTGATTTACCATGAGGTTGAATTAACATTCGAGGACGAATGTTTTAAAAGGGGGGGAGGATGTTACATCCCGTCTTTTTGCATAATCGAAAAATTCGAAATAATTGTGAATTATGAGAAAGAAGGCTATGTTTGAAATTTTCTTAGTATGTGTATGTCGGTTATGGAAATTTGAACGTGAAAACACCGGAGAAGGCATAAGGGCAAAATTGGAATTTTGAAAATTTGTTTCGGAAATTTTAAATTGCGATTCATGAAGAATTGGGCCAAAAAAAAAAAATAAGAAAGTTGAGGCCCAAATTAAAAGAGTGGCCGGCCATGGAGGGCCAAGCCCACAAGAAGTTCATGCAAATTTTCCATGTGCTAATTAATTATAAAGAGGTGGGGAGCCTTAGAAGATTCAAGAAATTAGAAGAAAAATCAAGAAAAATTGAGAGGAGAAAGAACAAGAGAGAAAACGGCCAAGAGAAGAGAGAAAAGAGAAAGAAAGAAAAAAAAATTCTTGGAGCTCAATTCTTAAGTTCAAAAATTCATCTCTCTTGGAATTATTACTAAGCTCAAGTTCCTCTCCAAGATGGTATAATTAGTTTGGCAAGAAAGTGTCTCCTTTGGAAAGAAGAAATTATTGGAAAAGGTAAGGATTCATGTTTTTGTTATGTTATGAAGGGTTGTATACATGCTATGGTATGTGGAATTGCATGGAAATCATGGAATTGTATTTGTGTGTGTATGTGCCGTGTGATGTGTGTGTTGTGGTTGGAACCGTGTGTGTATGCATGTGGCATGGCTATGATTAGTTGAATTTTATGTGGTAAATTAGTTGTAGTTATGGTGGAATTTGTATTAGAAATGAAAGTTGAATGAATTAGTGGAAGTTGAGAATTATAGTGTGTGGCCGTGTGGTGTATGTTGATGATGGAAGGTGAACTAAATTTTGTTAGTATGTTAATTGTGTTGTCAAGGCCTTGTGAAGTAGATGGAAGAATAATGGTTTAAGTAAGCATGAAGAATTTGGTTGTTAAGTTGTTGTCGGAAAGTATGTGGTTTCATTATTGTTTATGTAATTATGGAAATGAAATTGTAAGATGCAAATTATGATAGTTGTTCATGGAATTGAAAGGTAAAAATATGTCATGGAAGTTTATGTTGGAAGTTGGAAGTTTTGAATAAATTATGGTTTCGGTGGAATTTTTGCATAATTTGAGAAATAATGTGAAATGTTCTTGAATTGTATTTGATGGTCTTGAATGAGTAAATGAGTATGAAAATATTGATATTGGTTGGAAAATGTGAAGTTGGAATGGAAGTTGTTGCCGTATGAAGAAAAGAAAACTATTTATGTTATGTTGTGTTTCATTGTGATTATTGATGTTGTTGTTGGGTTGTTGTTGGTTGTTTTGAGCCGAGTTGAATCTCGGGGGTGTCATATGTATAGGGGAAGTGCTGCCGAAATTTCGGTAGCCAAATGCTTAACCAAAGTTGAAATGTTAACTTGCATGAATAGTAAGCGGTAAAGATGACCATTTGCAGTTTTTGGACGAAACGGGAAGTGAGATTTGACAAGCGTAAGGCGCAATCCAGGTATGTAAAGCCTTCCCTATCTTTCTTTGGCATGTTCTGAGTCTAACAGGCTTGAAAGCGAGCCTCGATTGTACTTCTGCTTCTCGGAATTCGAGGTTGAAAATAGCTCAAAACCATTCAGTAAGATTGAAACGTTTCTTCACCTTTTGTCGATAAAACACACTATATGTATGCAACTTCCATAAATGGAGTCGAAACACTTTAAGATGATTATGGACGACTCCCTAAGGTTTATTATCTATAATTTACGTATTTTACTATGGTTGGGTCCGAGGTGGGCCCACAATACCCTGATACTCTCGGTATGGTTCAAATCGATCTGTTTCTGTTCGTTTTTCATAAGTAACTCTTAATTATGCTTCCGTCCGTTAATTAACGAGTATTATGATCATCCATCCGAATCTTGATATTAGTCCGATATCCGGAACGATTACGGACACTCGTTCGATATAATCCGATTACTCGATTTGACCCGTTTTTCCGAACTATTTCAGTTTTATTAAGTCTGTATGTCGGTCCGTATGTATATGGTTTCTCATGGATCTGTTCGTGGATGTCTCAATGCTTCCTTCACTGCGCCCGGGCCAGGTTCTGTGATTCGTGCACCTCACTGCATTGTTCACCGCGTCCCTCGGATGTGCGGGCCGGGATACGTCCGATACGATCCGATATGATCCGATTATGTGATATTACGGGGATGGCGGCGGGATGGCATTTGATCCGATTCGTCGTCCACCGCGTCCCGTACTACGAGGGCGGGTTCGTTACCGCGTCCCTTATTAAAGGGCCGGGATCCGTCCGTATGTGATTGGGATTTGATATCCGATATGTATGTCCGTATATGATTATGACTCGCATGCATGATTCCGTCACGTACGATTACGTACGTCCGATTCGGACTCGATTCTATCGACATACATTTGAGAGTCCGTCGTCACACTTCCGTATTTACGACCGCATTGTGCCTCCGTCGCCCGCAATTCCTAAACCGACATAATAAGACTGCGTCCGTACGCTCCGTAAGTCCGACTCCGCTATGAATCCGTACGCTCCGTAAGTCCGACTCCGCTATGAATCCGATTACGTCCGCTCTATTTTTCGTACGTCCGCTACGATTTTACATATCGACTCCGGTTATTTTAATTATGTATATTTTGTTTCCGCTTTACATACTCGGTACATCTTCGTACCGACCCCCGTTCTTCGGGGCCGTGTTACATGCCCGCGGTACGACACGCGCCTTGTACGCCGCCGATTTAGGTTATCGATGCTGTTTGGAGAGCTCCCTTTGATCGGAGCCGATACTTTTGGTATATATCTTTTGTTGTCGTTTGTTCGTATATATGAACATTTGGGTATGGCGGGGCCCCGTCCCGTCTTCGATTCTATTTTGTATGTTAGAGGTCCGAGACATGTTTGTGGGTTGTGGGTTATCCCGTCCAGGTAGGTACGTGCGATATGCGATTTTGTCGACATAATAGCCCTAACGGCACGTACGGGTTTCGGTATGTATATGTGTATATGTATGTTCGTGCGATGCACCTTATATACGCTATCTTTCGACACGAAAAGCGTGTTCACAAGCATCCGTCCATTAAAATTTAGTCAATTTTTGTGTCAGCTTTGTTAATAGTGCATAAATAGACGAAAAACGTTCAACAAATATTTTGTAATAGCCTGTGGCTAAAACTAGAAAACTACAAACCCCGTACGGTGTTGTAGGCCTTGCCAATCTTCACAAACCTTCAATCTTCGGGGTATCCAATTCCATCCTTGAAATAATATGCCCCAAAAGTCAAAGACCCAACCAAAACTCGCATTTCGAGAACTTTACATAAAGCTCCCGAGCCTGAAGAACTCTAAGGACAGTACGTAAGTGATCTACTTGTTCTACCTCGGATCGGGAGTATACCAGGATATCGTCAATAAACACAATCACAAATGAATCAAGGAATCGACTAAAGATGCCATTCATTAAAGTCCATAACACCGTGGGGCATTGGTTAATCCAAACGACATTACCCGAAACTCAAATGACCATATCTAGTTACGAAGGAATTTGTCTTTGGAATGTCCTTCTCCCTAACTCTCACTCGATGATACCCGAATCTTAAATCTATCATTGAGAACCATTTGGCACTGCGAATTGATCAAATAAGTCATCAATCCTTGAAAGCGGATATTTATTCTTGATCGTCACCTTGTTCCATTGTCTATAATCAATACACGTCTAAGAAACCATCTTTATTTCTTACAAACAATGCAGGTGTGCACCCCCACGGCGATAACCTTACATATGTACACAAAAAGAATAATACCAACTACTGTAGCTCCGGATCAGCCGGTGCAATCCAATATGGCGGATGCAACCTAAAGGTCTAGTCTATCTTCACCCGTTCTACATGGCGATCGGGTGGCATGAACGCGGCGAATCACGGAAACAACCTCCGCGAACTAGACAAACAATGTACTGAGTAGGTATGTCATGAATAGTAACATGGTAAGAGCATAAAGATAGCATAACATAAAGTGAACAATTTATATCTTAATACGATATGTCGTGCATACTTAACCTTTCTCTAAAGGAAACGTTTCATACATATACATAGGATACTATGCCGAGTTTATGGATGCTCGGGTGTGTGACTATCTTGGCCGGCCATAACAAGGCTTGGTATTATCCATACCCGACCATATCAAGAATCGGTGTTGTCCATACCCAACTGCAGTGGTGCGCTCGCAATATATATCATACCCGACCATATAAGTGCGATGTCACAAAATAGCTATATATGTATAACGTATATAACATGCATGAGTATCCAAAGGAAATATTACAACTCTATTGGGGTGACATAAAGTCGGTAAACCGCCAATTTTCTATTATGGAATCACCATCATCATCATCATCATCATCACTATGAAGAGCTTTTATCAATAAAATTCCGCAAGAATCCCGAAAAGTCATGAGCTTAGCATTCTCACAGGCAGAGACGTTATGGATGTCTTAAATGGATTCACAACAAGGAAATCATGCCTTTTGAAAGAAGGGTTATCCTTAACATACCTTTATGTCTTCTTAATTACTTAGCGTTCTCCTCCAAAGTCCGTAAAATGTACATTCAAGAGGATTCATACTAAGATTAGGTCTTAAAAACACTCTTAAGTTCAAACTAGTATAATTAACGAGCTAACAAAATTTGGGCAACACTTCTCGTATTTTATCAACTTCTACATATCCTCACAAAAAACTCCCAAACAACAACAACATCCAAAATATCATAATCAATATGTTATATTCAATCTTAGTCTCAAATTTATCCAAAATCCCCTTTTCAAGTTCATCTCATAGTCATTTTCTTGACTTCAACACTTATAACTTCTCCACTTTAATTCGTTTCCTTTCCAAGGGTAACTAAACCTTTGAATCCACTCAATCATGTAAATAATAGTAAAAACATACCTTATAATAGAGGAAGTTCACCTTCCTTAACTCCTTTCAAGACCAAGTTTGTCACAACTTTGAAGAGAAGCAAGAACCATCACCTTCCATGGATTAGCTTTGGGGTTTTGATGTTGATCTTCTTTTTTGATGATATGGAAAGTTTTAGAGAGTTATTGAACCTTCAAAAGCTCTCAAGAACTCTCGAGAAGTGTGGGGAAATAATTATGGGAGGTTGATATAAAAATAGGATCTCTTGGGATTTAAAAAGGTGGCAAAGCCGCCCTCTCCCCCACCCCCCCTCCCCCCTCGAGCATCAACTTGTGGTGGAGATGCGGCTTAGCATATTGGATATGAGGCCGAATCTCCCCTCCTCTCCTTGGGGAGGAGGTTGGGCAGTGGGGGATTCCAATTTGGAGAGTTTTCTACCAATATGCAGCCCAACATACTGAGTATCCGGCAGCATATGGCCCTATCTTCCCCGATTTCCCGAAAATGCTGTCTTTTCGATTCGTTTGACTTCCAATCCTTATGGAACCTTCTTGGTACTTGTGTAAAACTTCATTAACCATATGAGGGGTCCTATAGCTCCCCCTTCAGGCAATGTGAAGCAATGTATAACTCAAATGATACAAAATCTTCCCAAAACATGACTCAAATTCCAATCTTTCAATAAACTTACTTCCGCCGCACCATATGACTCTCAAAACCTTAAGGTGAATACTTGGAATTATTAGATAACATCCTTAACCTTATAAGGGCTTCATCCGCACTTTTAGGCTTGCGTTAGTTTACCCATCATGCAAACGACACAAAATTTCCAAGATGTAACATCTCATCTCTTTACGCTCTCGGCAAAGACTTGGAGGCTCTGTTTTCACTTTTCATCATTTTAGAATCACGGTCATATCATATCAATGATGAAATAGGATGCAATTCCATGCATGAAATCAACCTCAATAACATCATATCGGCAAATCATGAGATACTTGCCACATAACGTGTATCAATTCAATCCATCAATATTACATTGCTTTATTCCGGATGATACATTGAGATAGAGTGAGAGAAATGCAGTCCAATTCACATAATATCAAGTATGGCGACAAGGCCACAAAACAAAAATCATACCAATAAGTGGATTTAACACCACAACCATGCCCGAAGGCCTATCATGTTTTCCCCGTCAATAACTAACATCTTCATATGCTTGCTAATTGGAGTCTAACCAAAGGTAAGCCGTAACCTACCTCGAGAAAATGAACAAAGCCAAGAACTAGTCCATTAGAGCTTTCCCATTCCGAATAGCTTCGAACGATCAAAGTCTATCAAGTAACTAATCTATGTTAGGGAACTAACGATATCCATATAACCTAACCACCAAAATCAAAATAAAAATCAACCCTTAAAGGAAGGAAACCCCCGAGTCTACCAGACAAAACTGGAAATTCATGTTGAAAAAGGTTTACTCAAGGTCTAGGGAGTCAAAAATACCAAGATTCATCAAAATAATAATAAATAACCTTGTGTAATAGAATGATTCAAGCTTATTAACTAGTTACCGATTGATCAAACAATTAGAAACTAGAAATTTCCCATAAAACTTGATTTAGAAAGAAAATAGTTCAAAAATCAATTTAGGGTTCATACTTCGTAACCCCCAATAAACTAAAACTAATAGTATCCACCATAGATTTCATAAACAAATCTGATAAAAATAATAAAGAAATTCCACAAAATCGCACCTCAAACCACCTTTATGTTTACAATTTGGTGAATGAAAAGAAAAGGTTTTGAACCGATTTTAAGGTTTCGATTTTCCAATGATTTCACACCTAGAACCACTTTTCCGCGGGTATGACCTTGCATCTGTGGAGAATTATCCACGGATGCGGCCACACATAACACCATACCCTCCGACATGCGAACGTCCCGCAGGTTGGCACCGATTCGAACAGTCGACGGATGCGGCACACCGTACACTAAACCTAGAAAATCTGGTTTTTTACAAAGTATGTGAGCAAAACCCGAAACTCATCCAAGACTTCTTGACACAAACCAAATATGTAACCCATTATGCAAAAAAGCTGCTACGAACCCATTCAAACCCTTGGAATTCCTAAAATAGGACATCGCTGGCCGGTACCAACCCCAAAACTCCCGAAAGCAAGGTTTCCAACCCAAAGACCAAAAACGCCCCGAGTACCACAAGAATCGAACAAAATATCCTATGAAGTTATAATCGACCTTCACCAACCTAAAGGAATCGAAAAACTCACAAAAAGACCCGTTTACTCAAAAGTCAACTATTGGTCGCCACTTATTCAACTTCAAAAGTTCAAATTTCCTCCAAATTCCATCAAGACCTACTTTCGGCTACCTCGAGAACCCTTACACCACTGTCCACATGATCAAATCACTCTAGAGCTAGGGGAAGGGACAACGAGTAAAAGGGTCGAAAGGGCCTAAATGACTAAATAAGTTGTTACGGATACATATTAAACAGCGAAGTCGGTCCTCGAACGAGAGAAAGAGATGAAGAAGGAAAGTACCTGAATCGGTGAAAAGTTAAGGATATATACTATGCATATCGACTGGAGTCTCCCGTATAACCCCATACGACTAAAAAACGATTGCTTATTGTCGCCATTGAAGCTATCTCTTTTGATCTCAACTTTCTCACTTGCTTATCCCTTATCGCTACGGCTCCTCCTCGAAAGGAATGATTCGATCGGAATAATCTAGGGTCAACTGGATGATATAAGACCCCATTAGAATTATACTTATTCAGCATAGAAACCTATAATACCGAGTGAACACCGCTAGCTTGTTGGCAAAGCCAACTGCAAGCCACCTCAAAACATCGAAGAATCTCAAATGGCCCAATGAACCTAGCCAACACAGCAACACGCCCCTTCTTTGAACATTCATATCCTTCATGGGTGAAGCCTTCAATAGAACATGGTCACCGACCATGAACTCATGTACAGACCTTCTAGTCCGTATATTCTTTTTGCCTACCGTGACGCCAGTTTTCTTGAATCAACTGCTGTCAAGGATTCTCTCGTGGTCTATTTGGTAGTGCAACTGGTACATCAAACCAATAATCGAAGGCGACATCTCCTACCATATAAAGCCTTAAAGAAGTCATGTCGATACTCAGTGTGCTATTGTAAACTCATGGTAGAAGCTGGTCCCCGATGACCTTGATCAATCACAAAAGCCCACAAATATCCTATAACACACACAAATAGTCCTCTCGGATGGAAGCCATGCAATACGCAAATGGAAACGCTACTAAATCCGTGATCCCAATTCATGCCCAGAAGTCCTCACAGAAATGATGAGCGGGTACCCACTCTGTCGAAATGATGGAAATAGGCACACCATGCAATTTGAAAATCTCTCTAGGTAGATCTAGCCCACTTCTCCGAGTTGTAGGTAGTCAAAACTAGAATGAAGTGCGTAGACATAGTCGACCTTTCCTGTGTGACGGCATCGAACTTTCCCAAAGTCTTGTTAGATCAATCATGAAATCTATAACTGTACATTCACTTCCATAAGAATGGGAATCCTATGAGTCACACCACTCGGTCTACGGTGTTGATACTTAACTTTCTTTACAGCGGTCATCTGGAAATGAAATCATTGTCATCCTATTGCGTCTACCCACCACGATAATGTTGTCTCGCGTCATGGTGCATCTTTGTCGTATCAAGATGAATGGAGTGTGCAGGCCTTAAGCCTTCTCCGCGGTCAACTTAATCAGCCACCAACATAGAACGCAAAATCACCATTCAATAAGCCAGAACTATGACAGAATATGTGCTCATTGGTTTCTCTGCCTTAGTACATATCCGGAATGCGCATTTAACATCCTCGAATTCTTTGGGCCTTATTCACTCCAAAGAAACTGACACTTGCCTTAACATAAGCTAAAACCTTGCAGGGTTTTGAAATATCAAGTCTCACCCTACTATCGGCCAAATACTGCACCTCCATGGCTAAAGTGTAACACCTCAAGGATTTTTTTTTTTAAAACTAACTCTTGAATTTTTGATTAACCATATCTTAATAGTAAGGGTATATTTTACTTCGCACTTCCTGAATGTGAACTTGATGATATTTGAAACTTATTTGAAGTATTATGGTGTAGTTATATAAACTACTACGACTATGATTATCTAAGTAATTTATTAAATGGATTTGATATATATAAAAGAGTGGGCGACCCTTTTTAATTTTATTGTTTTCTTTCGTCACCTCCTAGGAGTATATGTATCTTTGAGGCTCTTATCTCTCCACCACCTCAATTTACGTTTTCTCCAAGGAAATAAAACCCCAAACCTTCTCTCCTCTCATATTCATCCTTTAAATCAATTATTTATGAACTTGTTTTGGTTGAACCACAAACAACTCCACGATTGAGTAGGATTCGAGCCTAATTTTTTGAACTTGAGATGTTAGTGTTTTCAACATATTTTCTTGTATAAAATTTGGTTTTAAGTGATTCAGCTGTTCTAGAAATCCATTTCATAGCGGTACAACTTTTTTCGAGCTCAAAACCCGGTTTTGCTTTTATTTACTGGAAAAGGGGTGATGAAGTACGGAGACAGTCTTCTTGATTTTTGTTTTGCAAACCCTACATGTACTCTTGTTAGTATTTTGAGCATATCTTGTGGTACAAAACTACTATAGGGTGATTAAAATTTATCTGAAACATAAAGACATATATCCACAACTTTCATTAAGGCCACAAAGTCTATTTTTGCCGTTTACCCCTTTGAAACAAGACACAATACAAGACGATGGTACTATCCGGGGCCCTACTTTTGTTTTGATAGTTTACGGTGATTTTCATCGATTTCATGTTTAGTTTCGATGTCTTTGAAACCATTGAACTCAAGTAGATATTTGATTGTGTATTTAACGTATATATGCTCTTGTACAAGCTAAGAGGAATTGTTTGACGAAGTGGACTTTGGTTATCTACGGCGTAGACGATGGAACTCTCGAGTTGTGGTAGAACTTTTTGTGCGGTAAAACACCAAGGTTTGTGTATAAACTTGAACTTGAAATAACTTTATTTTTCTAGAAGTTTTGAAGTATATTGATTGTTGCACCCCCGTAAGAGTCCGTGCTACTTGAATTAAGACAAGAATGAATCGAGTTAAGAAAGTTCAAGGAAAGTTAATCGAAAGTTAGTAAGAATATCGTTATATATATGGTTGCCTTAAGTATCCCAAGGTCACATGGTAACCTAAAGGTTTGAAATCGTGTTATGAGTACGTATATGAGGTAATGTGAGTGCCCTTTTAAAGTATTTGAGATTGTTAGTAATGATATAGAAGATGGACAAAGATATGAATATACTTTTTTGATTGGAGTTAATCGAAGCTTTAGAGTTCTCTAGTTATGTTTAAGGTTATTGTACTGGACCCTTCGAGTGTATGTATGATTGTTATGGATGTATATGAGTATGTATATATATGTATAAGAGGTTACATGAGGTTTGGAAGAGGATTAGAAGTTAAACGAATCTAAACGAAATGAATCAGAACAACTTCAGCAAAATCTCGGACAAGAGTTTTATCCCATATTGTTGGAGGCATATCTCCTAGTATATGAGGAGTTTTAAGGTGTTTCAAAAGCCTAAAATGAAGTTCATCGAGTCTAGTTTTCAATGCAACAAACCGCTCGTCAAACTGATATCGGGATAAGGAGTTATAGACAATGCAAGTTGGGCTGGCGGGGAAGCAAGTTGAGACCCGACCCAAGCATTTATATTTCGGCCCATGAGTATATTTCAGCCTACGAGGGCCTATTAACGTTAATATATATGGAAAATTCATTTGGGCTGGTCATTTGCATCTAGGAGCTTCCAAGAACATTAGAGAGAGAGAGGAGAACTATAATAAGAGAACTATTTTGATCAAAAATCAGAGCTAATCTGGTTCATGAAGAGAAAAGCGTTATGCGATGGCGTTACCCTTCAGCTTGAGCTAAAAAAAACAGCCAAAAAGAAGAAGTGATGACGTGGTTTCTGCATAATTAAGGTAAGATTAAGGTCCCTTTTTTCATTGTTAATAAGTTTAATTAGGGTTTTAACGGATTAGAACGGAGAAAATAGCGTTATAAACTCGTTTGTTGCTTTGTTGAGATTTATGGATCGGGGGCTTTTTTAGTTGGATTAAATGGATGATCAATTTGAGTTATGATGTATAATAATGGTTGGTACTGTTTTTGATGTTCTTGATGATATTTTGGGGCTGTTTTGTATGATTTTCGTGGTTGTTTTGTGATTATATTTTGGGGTTGTTTGGTATGATTTTTCGTGGTTGTAGTTGTTGATATTGTTGTAATATTTTGGGTTTTTGTGAGTTGGGAAAGAGTAAGAAAAATAAAGGGAAATGCCGGATTTTGTTAGATTGTTTGTTATTACAATGAGTAGTAAAGAATGACTTTCATCTAATTGTTGCGTAATTATTGCCTTGTTATAGATTACTTTGGGTTTTGGTGAGTTCAAGGTATGTAAAGTTATCCTTCCTTCTTTTGAATGGTATATAAATGAGTGAACGATGAACATACATGATTTCAATGAATTCTAGTTCTCGGCGGTCTTTGACTTGGTAGCTTGTCTTTAATTCTCAAGTGTTGGTTCATTCTGTTAGTCTTGCAGATGATGGTTTAGTTTGCATATGGTTGCTAAATAAAGTGACGTTATTACATCATTTCACCTAAGTGTGGGCCGGGTATGTATTCGTGCCTTTTTATTGCATTGTTCACCGAGTCCCCCACTAGAGGGCCGGGTACAGTATATATATATATATATATATATATATATATATATATATATATATATATATATATATATATGATTATTTCACAGAGACCTTCATAGAGTATCTATATATGTATATGACTTCATTCTCAGTCCCATGGTCCGGGTACGGTATATTATATAGATATGCATGACTTTTATCTCATAAGGCACGGGTGCATTGGTATCTTTGATTATCATACTTGTCTCCTCGTCATCTTTTATTCAGGGCCATGATCTTCTTTATTTATTTTATGCCCCCATTTTTCATACCGACCCCTTTCTTCGAGGGCTGCGTTTCATGCCCGCGAGAGGGGACACCCTCCGGTTGGTGATCCTCCGACCTGGGAAACTTGCTCGGTTGTTTGGAGGCTCCATTGTTCCGGAGCATAAGTGTTTAATTACGGATCCTTTGATATAGACTTATGCATATCTAGGGAATGCAGCGGGGGCCACTGTCTAGTCATGTTTCACTATTATACTCTTAGAGGTCTGTAGACATGTGTGGTTGTATAGGTTTTGGTCGGCTATATCGATATGGTTCGTTTTATATTGGCGTATATAGTGGCGACCTTGTCGTCTGCATATTATATTTTGGTTATTTGTGAGCTCCTGTTTTCCGGGAAGATAGATTCATTATGATATATGACGTTATGAGTTTATAGCTTGCTTTTTGCAAATTTTCATATTGTCCTTGGTTTCGGTCGACTATATCTAACGAGTTGTCCCAGTAGGTGTCCAGCTCGGGCATTAGTGTGGTTGTCGGTTGGTCGTGATTAAAAGTTGTATCGAGAGAAGTTCATCCCTCGGAAAGTGTCTACGGTCCGTGTCTAGTAAGTTTGTTTATCGGTGTGTTGTGCACCACATCTATAAACAGGAAGCTAAGGACATTTAGGATGTTATCTTTCCTCTATCTTAGATCGTGCGATAGGAGCCGAGTCTAGGAAATATCGCTTCGACCTTTTTCTGTGGGTAGGTGTAGACGGCGAGAGATGAAGAGATGGAAACTAGAGATAGTGGGGTTGTTAAGAAGGCCCGTAGAGTAGATTCAGGAGCCAGGCTCCAGGATCGAGCTGGAGGAGCCTCAGTTATTCCATTGAGACTGATCCCTCGGAGGACCCAGCGATGATTCCTCCAGAGTTTTTTGACGTCCGAGGAGGAGGACCCTGGGGACGGTTATGACAGGACCGTCTGAGTATTTGCACGGGACACCGGAGAGGAGATCCCCAAGTTGTACCACGTGCTACTATGGCAGAGCACTACGTTAGACCAGCTACTCCGGTAAATGTTACGGATTACTCCAACCCCCTATCCTGGCCGTCGGTAAACCAGGAGTTGCCCGGTTATCTACATTCCTCGGACTCAGATAAGAGAGGTGATGAAGGCCAGACGAGCGGATGGTGGGTAGAAATGACGAAAAGCACACTTCGCACCTTATAGATCACCAGATCAGACTAGAGACCGATCGACTACAGGTATATGAGACTTTATTGAAATTTCCTATGTATGTGCATTTGCTATAGATTATTACCTAATAGCGGCGAGCGAAAATCAAAGGGGCCGACAACCAAGTATTTATAAGAAACGGCGGCCAAGGTGTTTTCGTCACCATGGAGAATTTTGAAATCTAGGATGGAAAGTAGTCATACATACAGGTGAAAGTTGGATATTGAGAATTGAAAAAGGCTAAGGTAGTAATTATGTAGTCGGAAGAACAAAAGATCCTTTCTAATTCGGAGGGAGATACGTTACGAGAATGTTTTAGAATCTGTTAAGACATCAACTTACCCGAGATTAGGTGCTGAAGGTCATGCAGTAAGGTGGGTATAATTATATCAGCGATAACACACCAAATTTTATCAGAGTTTCAAGGTTAAGTGTCTTGGCTTTGAGAGAAATACTAGGATGTGGTGACCTTCCGGGAAGAGTATTAAAATCCTACGAAGTCGGACATAAAGACGGGCAATTAGAGTAGCCTAAGAGGGTGGTGTATGCGGAGTGCTTGGGAGCTCTAAGATCGTGAAGAATTAGCGGACTAGATCGACAAAGAGAAGGAAGGCGCATCACGGTTTAGGATCAGATAGGTTTGAAAAGTATTCGGATGTATTTGTGAGCAAGGCGTTAGAAAATATATGCGTATGCGTATGTATCTCATATGTGGTTGTACCGAAACGGGTATGTGTATCCCCGCGGCCAGAGCGTTGCGACATATGGAAGGCATTAATCGAAAGGTAGCATCAAATTTA
>NW_026718170.1:0-13822 GCF_029784015.1 Lycium ferocissimum
TTTCCCCGGCCCCGGGAGGCCCCCCCGGGGCCCCCCGGGGGAGGGGTTTCCCCCCGGGGGGTAGGGGACCCCCCCGAGCCCCGGGCTTGGGTTCACCGGCGCGGGGGTTGGCCCGGCGACCACCCCCCCGTGTTGCGTGGTAGCCTCTTTTGGGGAGGCCGCGCTAGGGATGCTTTTTACTTTTGCGGCCGGGGGCCCATATTAGGGGGGTGGGATGGGAGGGTTTTCGGGGGCCCCCCCCACGGGCGTTCTTTTTTTTGGGGAAAGGGCGCCCTGGGGGCGGGGTTTCGACCCCCCGGCGGGGCCGTGGCAGGGGGCCGCGGGGGAGCCCCCATTCCAGGGTCCCCCGCATATAGTTTTGCGAGTGACGGGATGGAAGCCCCCGGGTGCGGATACGGGTATAGAGCCTTTATTGTAATATTTTTATGTATGTGTATTCTTATATTAATGTTATTTAATAGCGGCAAATAGAAATCCAAAGGCCGATAATCCAGTATTTACCAATAACGGCGATTAGGGTGTGTCCGTCGCCACTGAGTCTGGGAATTTAAGACGGAAAATAGTTGTACCCATAAGCGGAAGAGAATGAATAATAAAGATCGGAAAAAGGTTAGAATAGTACCTATAGGGTCAAAGAGTGAGAGACCCTTTCTAATTCGGAGGAAGGGGTGTTACGGGAACGTTTCGAAAACTGTTAAGACCTTAATGTCACACCCTAATTTCCGATAGGGCATGACGGGCACCCGACCCTTACTTAGGGCCGAGCGGACCCGCAGACTCTCGTAACACACATAATCATACTGGGCCCGCAAAACATGTCAAAATGCGTAAGGAAAATTTTTTCGGAAAACAAACATGCCTTCATCTTTTTCAAATCAAATAAAACCTTGTAATCGTATAAAATCGTAATATAAGGCACAACAAAGATTTCGGCTTATATAGCCGAAACTTGCCAAACACATCGGTAGCGTAATGCATACAAACACAGAAACACATAGCCATTTCAAATCGGACCCGACATATCATACACTCGACACCGCAAAGTCTGCTAACATCTCGGATACCATACAAAGCACTCGGACTCGGCGGCAACATTGGGAGGAAATGGAACTCGCCAATCACTGAACATCTTACGCTAACATCACCTACTCATCCGTACCGCACAAGTGCGAAACGCGACCCCCGAGAAAAGAAGTCGATGCGGAATATACCGAGTATGTAAAACATAGCACTCTGAAAAAATGAAATCATAACCGAAGTCGAGTACGAGAAAAGTGAGTATAAAAACCCAAATACCAAAGTACTTACATTCGACATACAAATCATACATACTCATACCGTACACATACATAACATCATATGAGATAACATTAGCCGATGTGGGATTTGCGAACTTAATGTGGGATTGGCCTAAACCAATGTGGAATTTTTCCTCATCATTGGGTTTGCCCCACCATTGGGTTTGCCCCACCACCGGCTCTGATATCAACTGACCATACTCATCATTGTATCATACATCATATGTGGTCCATAGTGGAACCCGGCGGACAGAACGTGGTCGCCACCCTATCGGCGCCACAACACGACGCAGCACTGGAAGTTTCAAATCTCCGTATCCCCATCACACATCATAACGCCATACACAGCATAACACCAAATATAAATGGAACCCGGCCCTCTAGTGAGGAGCGCGGTGAACCATAACACCGGAGTATATTATAGTGTGCACGATCACATACCGGCCCGGGATCCGGTGAAAGAGGTAATAACGTATCGCACGAAGCGGATCGTAAGTAACCATAATCATACAAATCATCATTACAAACTCAACCGAATAACCAAAGCGAACTATTAGTTCAAACCAAAATAGTAGTCAAATCAGGTTTTCTTCCGAATCTCTCTGGAGCATATCAAGCCGCAAGACTTCAAAAACCATAGTTGCGTATCAAAATCATAGGCGTAAATCCGTATTTCCAACTCGATGTACAAATAAATAATCATGCTTGGGATCGGAAAAGTGGTCGTATTAAGTCCCTTTTTAAAAAATAGGTCATTTTAAACCAACATAGAAAAGTCGCGGGACCCACGGACGAGCATCAACCCAATCCGGGCCCGCCTATAAAAATTTAAGTCCTTACTCGTCATGAAATCCTTTGCAAAGAAATCAAAGCGATCCGAGCTCTCTCTTGAAAGTTACGGTCGTTCGTAGTTCGAAATCGTTTAGGAACATATCTCTTTTGAAAACAAAACTCTTTTGAAACAAAATTCTTTTGAAAATATAACTCTTTCGCAACCTTAGAAATCTAATCATACAAAAGACGTAAGGATCATAACCTCAATCGCATTAAGGATACGAATATCAAGAAACATATAAGAATCGTTTACACAACATTTCAAACCCAATCATATCAAAGACATACGAACCATAGCGACCACCATACTAAGGATACCAACATCAAAAGCAAATACGAATCGCAAACATACTCGAAACTTAAGAATGGAGTTACCCCGAGGCACAAATCATGTCATACCTTAATCCCGTCTAAGACATGCCAAAAGAAAAGAAGGGTAAGCTCCACATACCTCACTTGCTTCCTAAGCTAATCCAAATGTAAGTCTCGTCTTCTCCAAAATCTACAACAACATCAATAGGCATCGAACATTAGCCATAAGCGTCGAAGAATTCAATTCAAGCCATTACTTTATTTACGAAATTTAGGCGACACTTCCCGTAAATTCAACAACCCCGAGATTTACAACTCGCCAAATTCATCAACAACAATACCAACAAACATTCTAACAACATCAACCATTTATTCAAAACGCACTTTAACATCAACAAACCTTCTTCGCGCAATGCGGTACGACATTCAATTACGTTCAAACCAACATATATAATCAATTCAATATCATTGCTTACGCGTTCAAATGCCAACCCAAAACCATTCAAACATGATTCAATAACATTTCCAACAATCCACAAAAATATTCAAACAATCCAAATAATATGCCATAGAACCCGAAACTGTCACGACCCAGCTCCGTGGGCCGTGACTGGTGCCCTACCTAGGCACCCAAACAGACTTACGAACCAAACCATCAGAATACCGCGCGATCGGTTTAACGGACATTATTCTTCCCGATAGTTGAAAGCAAGATATCATACCAATGCGGTCTGAAAGGTGCACCCGTGTCAAACATCACATCGTAATCAAAATTGGCGGAATGTACATCGCCCGGACACACTCATGCAAACAAATGGGCCATATCGATCATAACATACGGGCCGCTTAAGGACGCCAATCAAAATCATATACGGACAAACCTAATCACACACGACGATCGGACCCACGACCCACAAACATGACTACGAGCCCTACAAACAGAACAAAACGAACATACGAACATATGGCAGGACGGGGGCCCCGCGCGTACCCAAACGATGTAAATGTACGAATATCCAACGCAGCATATATGCAAAAGTGGGCCCGGATCGGGGAGCACTCCAAAGTAGAGAATAGGTAGCCTAAACCGGGGAATCACCCAACCGAGCACACGTACTCCGGCGGCATGAAACGCGACCCCACGAGAAAGGAGGGTCGGCACGGAAAAGTCACCGAGTATGTAAAGCGAGCACAAGAATCCGAACCATGCTGGATGAGAAGATCTGAGAATAAATACTGAAAATAACGAGAACCAAACTCGTACGGAATGCAAATGTGCAGAACGCAAATAAAAATCATGCATAGGCTCTTAGAACGTGGTCACCCCCTGACGCTGGTGCCACAACACATCATACTCCGGAAGCTTTCAAATCTCCGTACATCTCCGAACAAATCACAATATCACACACATCATCAAATATAACAAAGGCCATATCACATCATAACTCCAAAACGGTAACCGGCCCTATGGCGAGGTCACGGAAACCGTAACACATCATATCGCCGAATATATCACGGTGCGACGATCACAAAACCGGCCCGGTGCCGGCGAACGAAACCATAATAATCGGCAGACGAACGGAGTAAGTAAATCATATGCATCTTAAAAGTAAACTCCGGAAGTCGAAACATAATTTCATATACAAATACATTGGTGTAAGAAAGCTCAAAGCGAGTATCGAACAAATCGGAAATTAGTATACAAAGGTTGCGGATTTTTAGTTATCAATTTTTCGAAAAACATGTCGTAAGTTATTCTCGGAAAAAAATAGTAGCGCTCATAGCGACGAGCGTTCAAATAACATAATAAGACATTCGAACGGACCTTAGGATCATAAGCAAACAATTCCTTTTCGGATCGTACGGAAATGAGTCAGACAAACCAATTAAAGGAAGTCTCGGGACTTGCGGGCCCACCTCGGGTCAAGCCGGGGCGGCGGACATAATTTGCAAACATTAGGCTCCATAAGATTATCCGGAAAGTTTCGGAGCCATTTGGATTCATTTACGAAAGATACAAAGGTTTATACGTTCTTATATCCAAAGGTAAGCATTTTGATTCAATTGCCCCGAATGAATAGTAACCAAAAGCAAACTCGGTTTTCTAGAGAGGCACTAGTCCCGAGGTTCCATTTTCGGCCTAGTAGGTCTAGGACATGCCATATGAAGAATAGGTAAGCTCTACATACCTTGCGGACGTCTTGTGCTCGCTTAATCTTCAATCCCGTTTCGTCAAAAATCGCAAATGGTCATCTTTACCAAATTACTATTCATGAGACTCATAATTTCCAATCTTAGCCAATATTGTTCTATAAAAATTTGGGCAGCACCTCCCCTAAACATATAGCATCCCCGAGGTTCAACTCGGCTAGCCACATAACAACAACCAATCCAATCACAACACTAGCAACATCAATCTTCAATGCAAAACACATTATAACATACATAGTCTTTCTTTCCACATAATGCATTAACTTCCATTCTAACTTCACACTTTTCATCCAATGTCAACGTTTTCATATTTATCTACTAATTCAAGACCATTCCAATACAATTCAAACACATTTCTCATTATTCTACAACACATACAAAATCTCCATCAACCCATAATCCATCCAAAATTTCCAATTTTCTACATAACTTTCCATAACACAATTCCATCTTCCATTTTCATCAACAATCATCATAATTTGCATCTTACAAGTCCATTTCCATAATTACATAAATTTCTCATAATATTACTAAACTTCCTATAACAACTTAACAATGATTTTCATGCAAACTTTGACTCATATCCTTCCACTTTCACCACTAACTACATCAACACCATTTCCATACTAAATGAAATAAATTCATGTCTTCTCCACCCATACTATCACACACGTCACACATACATAAAATACAACCACACACACACACACACACACACACACACCATAATTTCATGATTTTCATGCACTTTACACATGATACAACATATATGTGATTCTTCCAACATCAAAGAGTGAAATTCTTACCTTTTCTAATTTTTTTCCACTTGCCACCAAAGTCTCTTTCTTGCCAAGATAATTATACCATGTTGAAGAGCACCTTGAGCTTGGTAGGAATTCAAGAAGCGGATTTTTGCATCAAGAATTAAGGCTCCAAAATTTTTTTTCTTTCTCTCTTTCTTCTTTCTTGGCGAATGGCCCTTTCAATTTTCTCTCAATTTTTCTTGAAAGTTCTATGGTTTTTCATGCATGGTTAGCCACTTATATTAATTAGTCATGTGACTAATCACATGACTAATTTCCCATGGGCTTAGACCCAACATGGCCGGCCACCCCTAACCTTGGGCCTTTGTTTTTCTTATTTTTTTTTTTTGAGCCCAATTCACTAGAATTCTCGTTTGCAAATTCCCAAAACATATTTCCAAAATTCCAATTTTGCCCTTAGGCCCTCTCCGGTGTTTTCGCATTCAAACTTCCATAACCGGCTCACACTTGCTAAGAAAAATCCAAATATGGCCTTATTTCTTATAAGCAAAAATTATTCCAAATTTTCCAAATGTGCAAAAATGCCGGATATAACAGTAAACCTTCCCAACTCAACATGAACAACCATAACATATTTCTTCCTTCCAAATTCATAAACTTCACCAACAATCCGCACGTTAACAATATTATTATCATAAATTCAAGAAACCACATTAGGACCAAATTGGCTCCTAAAACAGCCCACACAACTATAGCTTCAACTTGGATCATTAAAACTTCATTTTTTTTTTCTTCATAGAAACCACAACACAACAATCCAAACATACTAAATGAATTTAGTTCTTCACTTCTACATAATGGTACATACACACGGCCAAGTCTCAATATACCAACCCTCATGAATTTCATTCCTTTCTACATCACATAATCCATAACCACAACAACTAAAATACTAAGTAAAATCAATCCATTCTTTGCTACACCAAAACAGCCCATACGGCCACACCCAACACACATATTTTTCATGACTTCCATTCAATTCTACACACTACAACAACACACAAACATGCTAAATTCAACTAACCCTCCACTCCTACACAACACACACTACACACGGCCACACACATACACACACACGGCTACACTTCAACCTCCACACTTTCATGAATTTCATTCATTTTCACCTACTACAACATGCACAAACACCTATCAAACATATAAAGATGATTAAATCTTACCTTCCACTTAACTTCTTCCTCGACTAGAATTGGCAAATCGCGACAACAAACGGTTTTTCCGTTCCAACAACTACTCCACGTCGACGAGGGCCTTCCAATTAATGGGAAGGCTTGAAGAAATAATTTTTTTTTGATCAACCTTCTTAGCCGATTTTCTCCTTCTTTCTTTCTCTCTCTCTCTTGATGCTTCTTAAATTTTCTAGGAGATAAAATGATAAATATGACTTACTTAGTCATCTTTCATGCCCACTCAAAATTTTCACATGTGGCCCTATGGCCCACACACACCCACATGGCCATTTTCATATAATGGCCAACTTTCCATAATTCATCTTCTAGTCCCAAATTCTTCCAACTTTCATTCTCTAATTTTTTTCCTTATTCCAACCTTACCCTTAACACTCCATACCGACAAAAGATGAATATGCAACTTGTGCACTGAGACAAAATCAACAAAACCGGAAATTAAAAGTCTTGTCCTTAACTCGTCGCAACCAACTTAGAATATTCCAACGTACGAAATACGGGGTATAACACTTAATTTGCTCCAAATTATGTGATGAAAGTCATGTGGTGAGGTGGATGGGATTATACTAGCATTAGCGCATCGTATTCCATCGGAGTTTCAAGGTTAAGCGCGCCGGAGTGAGAGAAATTCTAGGATGGGTGACCCCCTGGGAAGTTTGCAAATTTTTTTTTTATAAAGACAGAAGAAGGAGAGCCAATAGGAGGCTAGAGTAGCCCAAGGAAACTAGAATGTACAGAGAGGGCGAAAACCTTAAGAGGTCGTGTAGTCTACCCGGGCGGATGATTAGTCCAAAAAAGAAAGAAGGTACTTCACGGCTTTAGGATTAGGGTGAGTTTGGATAGTGTTTGGGAATGTTTTGTAAGCGAGATAGTAGTAATGATCATAAGTACGCACATGATATTCCGTACATGGCTATATTAGCGAATATTTGTGTCCTGGCAACCAACGTGCTGGTATTTGGAAGGCGTTAATCGGACAAGGTAACGAAGTGTAAGTGAAGAGAAATAAATGGCATAAATGTCTCAAGGCAAGCCGATGCTGTTCTCATTACAGATTAAGTTTGGGAAGTGCTAACACGATAATACTTGGAAAGGGGAAAGTGGTAGACGGATGTAATCATACGAATGTATAAATTTTGCCAATGGAAATTGGAAACGTGGATAGAGAGCAAAGTATAACAAGGTAATAATATAAGTGTGCCCCTAAAGGGGGGAAGCGGGTGCGAGAAATGCAAGTACCAGATGGAGACAATCAGCACTACAACGTATTTGATACGAGTACTCGGCTGAAGGTAAGATTCCTCGCTAAGACAAGTTAGTAAGATCTAAACAACCAATTAGGGTGGAAACTAGGATAGTAATCGAGATAGTATTGAAAATTAATTGTTTAGATCGGGATGTTATGATATTGGTGGAGTGGGACTTAAAAAGGAATACGACAAGAGATACGATAAGAGTAACTTACGGAGACGCTGTGTGCCTGTAACGCTACCGTGCCGGATTAGAGACCAAGATGTGCCTACAGTGGTTGTTCGCTGATGACTCGCGTGACCTCCGAGTAGTAAGAGAGAAAATAGAAAACCTCCGATAAGGATACTTAAGGACATAAGAGGAACGAGTAAAGGAAGTGGGACAATAGAAGAGTTTAAATTAAAGACAAAGAGACAACCCGAGGTAATGCGTTTAGAGTGTTACAAACACATATAAGATGGTTTAAGCGAGATGATCGTAATTAGTCGACTACCAAAAGAGGGCTCAGTTTAGGTGTTTCTCGAAAGGCGTAATGAGATTCGACAACACGTATATAATCTAACTCAAGATATGTCTATGGACCTTGTTACATTGTGGTAAGCGTAAGAATGTTGCGTACTAAAGACGTGGCTTGGGTTAAGATATCGGGCGAAGTAATAACATAGAGAAGACAGAGAGAGAGAGAGAGAAAATGAAGAAGGAATATAATCAGTAGGTGGGACTGCATGTGTCACACCCTAATTTCCAATAGGGTATGATGGGCACCCGACCCTTACCTAGGGCCGAGCGAACCCGCTGACTAACGTAACACTCATAACCATACTGGGCCCACAAAACATAACATACGCACGAAATGAAAATTTTTCGTAAAAACAACATGCCTTTCATTTTTTTTTTTTTCAAACCAAATAAAATCGCAATCGTATGAAAATCGTAATATAAGGCATAACAAAGACTTCGGCTTATATAGCCGCTTGCCAAACACATCGGTAGCATAATGCATACAAACACACCGGCCACGTAGCCGCTTACAAAAAGACTCCGACATATCATACACTCGATAATCGTCTCGCAAAGTCTCTATCATAACTTCGAACACCACACAAAGCACTCGACTCGGCAAAGACTCCGGAGGAAATGGAGCTCGCCAATCCAAACTGGAGCATCTTCTCGCTAACAGCACCTACTCATCCGTGGTACTCGCGTGGCATGAAGCGCGGCCCCGAAGAAAGTGGGGTCGGTAAATATGTACTGAGCATGTGAAGCACAGCATACATCAAACGAGGCCATAACCAAAGTAGGGAGTACATAAAGTAAAGTCGTAATAACCCAACTACCCAAGTACTTACATCTGACACACAAATCATACATACTCATACCGAACGCATCATAATCCGTCACATACGGAATGACATTAACCGATGTGGGATTTGCCTCATCATCGGTGATCAAACTCATCATATCATCATACATCATCACATATCAAATACGGTCCATAGGACCGTAAAGGACAACGTGGTCGCCACCCTATCCGGCGCCACAACACAAAGATAACACCGAAGTTTCAAATCTCCGTACAACCCCGAACATAACACACCATCACAACATATCATAAGCCATATCACAAAGATAACTCCATAAACGGAACCCGGCCTATGGCGAGGTCTCGGGAACCGTAACACAAGATAACACCGGAGTATATCATAGTGCGCACGATCATATACCGGCCCGGATCCGTGAAAGAGGTAACAAAGAATGCACGAGCGGATCGTAAGTAACTACACACATACACGTACACCATCACGTACTCAACCGAATGATCAAAACGAACCCTTTTTTTAAAAATCCAAAATCATAGTTTTCTCCCGAATCTCGCTCGGGACATATCAAACCGAACTTCAGAAACCGTTGTTACGTATCAAAATCATGGGCATAAAACCCTTATTTCCAACTCGACAGATAAATAAATAATCATAGTGACGAAAATATTAAAATTTTCCGAAAAATCCATAAAGGTAGCATAGAAAGGACACGGGCCCCACGGGCGGGTGCCGACCCCCGTCCGAGCCCGACTACGAGGGGTAGGGGAGAGTGATGCCTTATGAACTTACATATTATGTTTTGGGGCGTTTCGAGGTCGTATGCAAAAGTTACGGACGTTCGTAGTTTCGGAGCCGTTTAGGCATATACCACTTTTGAAAACAAAACTCTTTTGAAACAAAATTCCTTTGAAAATATAACTCTTTTGAAACCTTAGAAATTTAATCATACAAAAGACGTAAGGATCATAACTCGTCCGCATTAAGGATACGAATATCAAGAAACATATAAGAATTGCTTACGCAGCATTTCAAACTCAATCATATCCAAGACATACAGACCATACTAAGGATGCCAACATCAAGCAGATACGATTCACAAACATACTCGAAACTTACGAATGGAATTACCCCGAGGCACATATCATGTCATACCTTAATTCCGTCTAAGACATGCCAAAAGAAAAGAAGGGTAAGCTTCTGTCACACCCCAATTTTCGATAGGGTGTGATGGGCACCCGACCCTTACTTAGGGCCGAGCGAACCCTCAGACTATCATAACCCTCGTAATCATAATAGGCCCTTAACTAGTTCACAACTGCATAATGAAAATTTTCAAAGTAACAACGTACTTTATATCCTTTTCAAAATATACAAACCTACACTACACAAAATCTGTCAGAAATCACATATAACAATACTACGGCTTATGGAGCCGTTCGCAATTGACATCTTATGCACATGACCCTATTTGCAAAGTCTCTAACATGACTCGGATACCATAACACGAACAAACTCTGACTCGGCGTCCGAGCAAGTGGAGCTCGCCAATCCGGAACATCTTCTCGCTAATATCTTCAACTCACACATTGGTGTACTGCCCCCGATGAAACGCAACGGCCGAAGAAAGGGGGTCGTACGGAATACGTACCGAGTAAGTAAAGCGAAGAATCCACCAACAATCGTAACTGGAACGAAGAACCACAGAAAACAAATATAGGAGCTGGAGAGTCGTAACTTGCTTGAGCAACACTTATCCTGTACATACGTATGCCGGTGGGCAAAACACATTATAAGCATATTGAATCGGAAATCATACACGAAGTATAGAAAACGGATTTAGTAATCAGAATGTCATCAGGCGGTCATATCGTCATATCGGACAGAGTTATCATATTATCGTAGCATCAGATTATCATAGCATCAGATTTTCATATTATCAGATCGTCACATTGTCAGATTATTATATCATCAGATCATCGAACAAATATCGTACCCGGCCCTCTCGCGAGGGACTCGGTGGAGTGGTCATCACCGTCGCACCCGCCCTCTCCAGCGAGGGTCTCGGTCGTCACCCGGCCCTTTCGGGACTCGGTGAGTAATCGCATACCGCCCGGCCCTCAAGCGAGGGACTCGGTCGTACCCTACCCTTTCGGGACTCGGTGAATAATGTCATAATAGGCACGGCGAGAGGCATTCGGAAGCCACATACACATACACACGATTCATCCTTGAAACTCACCAAATAAGCAACGGATCAACGCTCGTGTCACGTAGTCATAGTCAAATCCGGTTTCTTTTTCGAGTACTACTCGGACTTGTCAAATAGAACTTTAGCCATCATACTTGCGTATCGAATCATATATACCATTTCTCATTTCGACTTAGAATATAAGTTATGATCATATTCGGAAGTTAGATTATTAGCCATACTAAGTTATATCAACAAGTTGCCAAAACTATACAGACGTCTTGCGGGCCCACGGGCAAGTACCAATCCGACCCGGGCCCGCATATGAGTGTCGGGGATGTTATACATTAGGGAACCTCCCACGAGCGTTTCAGAGCGATCCGAGCCCTTAGTCAAAAGTTAGGGACGTTCGTAGTTTCTGACTCTTTTATGAATATATTCTTTTAAGCACATTCTTATTTAGTCATACAAAGGCATAGAAACCATAATTTGACTACATTAGGCATACGTAGGTCAAGAAACAAATAAGAATCACGGACATGTTCTGATCGTAGGAGTAGAGTTACCTCGGGGAGCATATCATAGCCTATTCATACTAAGACATGCCAAAGAAAGAAAGGTGAGCTTTACATACCTTGGCCGCCTCCGAGCTAGTCCAACCTTACGTCTCGGCTTCACGTTCTACAATAATATCGTAAGATGTCCGACATTAACCATAAGCATTGAAGATTCCAATTCCAAACCATTACTTTTCTACGGAAATTTCGTGGCACCTCCTCTATAAATCCATCAACCCCGAGAATTTAACTCGGCCAATTTTCAACAACAACCAAACCAATAATCATAAAGACAACATCCATAATCAATTCATAACGCATTCTAAGCAATTCGCACAATATTTCAAGACAATTCAACAATATATTATGCAATCCCGAAATCTTCCAACTTAATGAATACGACAATAATGCGTTTCTTTCTTTCCAATTCTCATACTACACCAACAATTCCATACATTTCCACACTAGCTTCATAAATATAAGAGAACATATTAGAACCATATTAACTTTCAAAACAGCCCACAACAATTGCAACATCACCATAAGTCATTAAACCTTCATTTCACATTGTAGAATTCACAATTCAACAACCAAATCCTATCAAATACAACTAGTCCAATCTCTTCCACACAATCAACCACCATTCGGCCAGCCCCCTTCAACACACACACAATCTCATGCTTTTCATCCATTTCAACACATTACGACATGTTCAAAACGTCCACAAAAATATAAACCGAACACACTAAAAATTTGTTCGTCGTACCTACACCAACACATACACACGGCTACCCTTCAACACATCCAAGTTTCATGATTCTCATCCACTTACACATATTACAACATGTATAAATCATCCCTAGGACATGAAAAATAAAATTGATCCATACCTTTCTCCCACCTACTTTCCCTCGGCTAGAACAATGAATCATGCAAACGAACGCCTTGCTTGCTCCAACAACTAGCTTATGTTGACAAGGACCTTCTAATTAGTAGGAAAACAAGAAGAAATAATTTTTCCATGATCAACTTTAGGGGGCGATTTTTGGTCAGCCATGGCCGTTTCTCTCCTTTTTCTCTTTTCTTTCTTTTTCTTGATCTCTCTAGAACTCCAAATGATGAAACATGTTGATCTTGGTCATCACCCACACATATATATATTTAGTGTGGCACATGACCATGCACATGGCCGGCCATGTGCCTCACTTTCTCTTTCTTTTTTTTTTTTTTGTTCCTTTCCCTCCAAAATTCTTCAAAATTCTAGAGTTTTCCTTAGGATATAAAAGATGAATTTTGCTCCCTTATTCATCCAATTCCATACATATATGTATATTTCAAGCCTCCATGTGGCCATGGCCCACCTCACTCTCTTTTCATGAAATTTTCAAATTTTCCATAATACATTCTTAGTCCAAATTTTTCCTTAATGCTTCCTTCCAATAAAATCATAAACCATGTGTCGTAAAACAAGTCGAGAGATAACCTTGTCCATAATTCTTCGCAACCAACTTAAAATATTCTGATGTGCGAAATGCGAGATATAACAGCTTCACATACCTGGTTTGCTTCCTAGACTAATCCAAACTCAAACCTCGGCTGCTCAAAATCTACAATAACATTAATAGGCATCGAACATTAGCCATAAGCGTCGAAGAATTCAATTCCAAACCACTACTTTTTCTACAGAATTTTGGGCAGCACTTCCCCTATAACTTGGACGCCCCCGAGAATTTAACTCGGCCAAATCGTCAACAACAATACCAACAACCATTTCAAGAACATCAATAAGTAATTTCAAACGCATTCCCAACAACTTTACA
>NW_026718171.1:0-13918 GCF_029784015.1 Lycium ferocissimum
TATATCATTATCATCATTATCATTATCACCACATCTTTCCTTAGAGGATCAACTATCATAGGATGAGATCAATAGTGTCATGAGAGTATCAAGAACGATGAACTTTGATAGCATTAGAAATGAAATTATCATCGTTGCTATATTTCACCTTGAAAGAACAACTATCATAAGGTGAGATTAACCATAATGAATAAAATTAAAAAATCATGAAATAAACTCAATAATCTCATAATAGCATCAAGAATGTAAACTTTTAAATCTCTAGAAATGGGATCATCCTCATCATCATTACCATTATAGAAACATCTATCTCTAGCGTCATAGAACTTTGAGAATCATGAACTTCTAGCTTTTTGGGAATAAGGATGTTATGGAAAACATGTATGAGCTCATAAGAAAAGAATCATGCCTTTAGAAAGAAAGGGTTTAGCCTTAACATACCTTTTTGGTCTCCTTACTTGTCACGACCCCGGCCAGCTGGCCGGCCACCGGTGCCCTACTTGGACACCTGACGGTACATACATATCAGAACGTCACATCGTAGCTTGCTCGCATTTCATACTCATCGTTTTAAACGATCTGTAGAACAAATATTATCTTAGCGGTCGCGTGCACTAAAAATATCATATCAAATCCAAAAGAGGCGGCGGAATGTACATCGCCGAATATAGGCACATATACAAACATACGGGCCTATTTAGGCCGCATCCAAATCCGATAGGTTGGCGGGAACATACATCGCCGGATACATATACGTACGGACAAATGGGCCGTTTTGGCCGCCCAAGCCAAACGGGACCGCGAAAAGAAGACACAAATCATAAACGAACGAACACACACATGACCCATGACCCACATATAGCGACTACGGCCCCTACAAATCGAAACAAACATATGACGGGGACGGCCCCGCCGTACCCCAAATAATCAAATATACAAAGCGTATACATCACAGAAGATATGTACCAACAAATGGGCTCCGGATCAAGAGCACTCTGTGGCCAATAACGAGTTAATGTGTGGCCTACACTCGCGCATCACGAACCTTTGTACACTCGGGCATGAAACGCGACCGAAGAAAGCGGGGTCGGTACGGAAGATATACCGAGTATGTAAGCATAAAGTACGAAGTCCAAACCATAATCGAAGTGAAAGTACAGAGAGAGAATACCGGATCAATACATATATACCAAACCCGTACCGAAGACATATGTACATAACGCAAACAGAGATCATGCATAAGGCTCGTGAACGTGTCGCGCACTCCGACGCCGGTGCCACACCTGACATACTCGAAGGTTTCAAATCCGTACACCCCCGAACACACATATCGTATCATCAAACATATCATCAAACATATCATAATACATATCCAAAGATAACTCCATAAGCGGAACCCGCCACTATGGGCGAGGTCTAAGGGAACCGTAGCACAAAGACATCGCCGAATTTATCATAGCGCGCACGATCACAAACCGGCCGGAACCGGCGAACGATATCATAGTATTAGGCACGACGAGTAATGGCGGAAATCATATCCATATACACAATTTAATTCCAAGACTCGACGATTAAATACACATATACATATACTCATATATATTATATTGCGGTCGAGAGGGTTCAAAATAAGTATCGAGTCCGTCGTAATAGTATACACAAGTATGAGCCTTTTAAATTTACAAAACATCCGAAAATACTTCATGTACCATTTTCTGAAAATTTAGTGTCGTTCACACTTGTGAGCTTTCAAATAAATATGGAGCAAATCAAACGGGCCTTAAATTCACGAGGCAAAAAGTTCCCCTTTATATCATACCAAGACGAATTAAGTAAAACAAACAAAGGAGGTCCGGGATTATGGGCCCACCTCGGGTCAAGTCGAGGTGGCGGACATAAATTACGAACATTAGACTCTACGGAGTCATCCATGTAGGTTTCAAAACGATTCTGTCACCTTTGTACAAAATGTGGATGTTCAAATAGTTTTCCAACAAAACATAAGAATTATAATTCAATTTCATTGAATGAATAGTACCTATAATCAGACTCGGATTTCGATGAACAGGATTTCCCCTGAGGCTCAAATCTCAACCTAGTGTCTAGGACATGCCAAAAAAAAGAAAATGGATAGCTTTACATACCTTTTCCGCCTTCTATACGCTCCAAAATCAAGTCTCAAGTTCGCCAAAATCTACCTATTCGCCAATTGCCAAATATAAGTTTCAAGCTTTTAAGCATTCAAACTTAAATCCATATTTGTCTACCGAAATTTCGATAGCCCCGTTTCCTATAAATTCAACATCCCCGAGACTTAGCTCGGCCATAACATCAACAACAACAACCACAACAATAACAACAATCATCAAAATCACAACAAAACACATTCTAACATAATTTTCCCTTCCTTTCCACATAATGTAATTCTTCCATTCTAACTTCACACCATCCAACTAATATCAACATTTTTCCATATTCATTAACTAACTCAAGATTACTCAAATATATTTCAATAATATTTCAAGCAACACTCAGGATTCAAGCAATTCCAATTCCATATTCTATCCAAAGCTTTAACAAATGCGACGAAACTACCAAATCACCTTGTTTTCTTGCCAACTCATTAACAACAACAACCATAATTCACATTTAGAATCTTATTTCTATACTTATATAAAAATCATATAAAAATCACATAATTTCCCATAATGACATACATGCCATTTCAATGCCAACTTAAATCGTTAAACCTTTATTTACGTCATCAATGTCATAACGACACAACTAGCAACCTAAATGAATTTCACCATTCTCTTCCTACATCATACATACCACACGGCCACACACCCCTTCACACACACACACTACCATGCACACACACACCGCAATTCCATAATCTTCGCTTAATTCTAATCATTATAATATATACCTCTTCCATAACATAAAAGAATAGAAATCTTACCTTTTTCTTCAAATTTCAACTTGCCGCAAACGTTGTTCTCTCGCTTAACTAATTATACCACGTCGAAGGGCATCTTTGGACTTGTTAAGAATTCAAGAAGAACAAGATTTTTTTAATCAAAGATAAATGGACGGAATTTTTTTTTCTCCTTCTTTTTCTTGTTCGGCCGAATGGCCATGTTTGTGGAGTTCTCAAGTTTTTCTTTGTTTCTTGAATTTTCTTGAAGATTAACTCTCTTATATAATTAGTCACATGACTAATCACATGACTATTTTCATGGTTTTGGGCCAAGACTATGGCCGGCCACCCCTTCATTCTTGGGCCTCAATTTCTCTTTTTTTTTTTTTTTTAGCCCAATGATTCATGGATCACATTTTATAATTCCCGGAACAAATTTTCCAAAATTCCAATTTCGCCCTTGACCTTTTTCCGTATTTCCGCATCAATATTTTTCACGAATATCACACATATGTTAAATAAAATAAAAACATAGCCTTATTTCTCACAAGGCAAGATTATTCCAAATTTTTCAAATGCGCAAAAACACGGGATATAACATTACTACTTAACGCTTATCCTCCCAAGCTTGTAAATCTACATCCAAGAGAATTCATACTATTTTTAGGCTTATCGTCATATGCTTGTCTTAAGCCTTCAAATTAAATCCTCTTAGAACAACTCAAAATTCGGGCAGCATCTCCCCTGTATTATCTACTTCCACCAAATCCCAAAACAACTCCCAAACATCATCAACAACATCAACCATAATGTAATCAAGATACTACATGACAAATGTATACAAATCAGTTTGAAAATTCCTTCAAAAATCAGTCCATAAGCCAACAACATCAACATATCTATCTATCTACGACCTTTATGCCATGTTTTCCCTTACTTTAAACCATTAAAATCCTCAAAGAAATGACTTAATATCAAACTCATGATGAAAAACATACCTTATAACTTGAAGAATTTCACCTCACCCAATTCACCCTAAAGCTTATCAATCACAACTTCAATTAGAAGTACTAAAAAGATCCTTCCATGAACTAGTTAAGGATTTTATGGCTTGATCTTCTCTTAATTTGATTTGAAATGGTTTGAAGTATTGGAGAGAGCTTATAGGGTCTAGAAGATTCGATTTTTGGTGAAAATATGTGCCCCAAAGTCGTGGTCCTTCTTTGATTCATCAAGATTCGTTGTTAATCTTATATACCCGAGCTTAATTTGATGCAGGAACTCATAAATTTACTATATCTTGGTGCAAGAATATTGGATGAATGTTGTGGCAGCTTCTAGAGAAGTTTGGAGATGAGAAATGGTGAAAAATTAGGTGATTTAGGTGACTTAAGGGAGTATATATAGTAGTCCAATTCGGTTTGGGCTGATGGGCCGAAATTGGTGGGCTTTTTAAGTAGTTTCTAGAATTTCCACATAGGTATACAGGCTTCTAGCAGTCTATTTTAAAACGCCCTTAACTCCTTACTCCGATGTTATATTGATGAATGATTTGTTGCGTTGGAAACTACACTCGACGAACTTCATTTTAGGCTCTTGGGAAACACCTCAAAATCCGATATACTGCGAGATATGCCTCTCTCGAAGTTGACCCAAAATTACTATCCAAAATTCTGCCAAATTTTTTCAAATTTTTGACAAACTTATTTTCTTCGATTTGCTTGATCCCGGAATCTTTCAAAACTTTCTATACATGATATTTATCATTAATTATACTTGATAAGGATCATGTACTTTGGTTTCAAGGTTGTCCTTCAGGATTCATGACTTACGAGGTCATAATTCATCCTTTACTTCATTATTCTACGTACTTCCCATGACTTATACCCTTTAAAACTTCCACGGACGTCTCCGATACTCCATTAATGTGGTGAAATGTGGGCGTGCTCATGCTCGCTAAAGTGCGAGGTGTAACAGGTTCATTAGGCCGAGCGTCTCCCCTTTGAGTGCTCCTGTGTTATTTGTGAACAAGAAGGACGGATCTGAATAAGGTTACTATTCAGAACAAGTGTCCTATGCCTCGTATTGATGATTTATTTGACCAGCTTCAGGTTGCTTCGGTGTTCTCAAAGATTGACTTACGTTGTGCTACCACCAACTGAGGATCAGGGCTGAGGATATTTCGAAGAGAGCCTTTCGGATGAGATATAAACATTATGAGTTTCTGGGGATGTCATTTGGGCTTACCAATCCACCGGCTGCATTCATGACCTTGATGAATGGCATCTTTAGGCCATTCCTTGACTCCTTCATGATTGTGTTTATTGATGATATTTTGGTGTATACCAAGAGTAGAGAGGAGCATGAGAGCTATCTTCGCATTGTACTTGGGCTGTTAAAGAAAAATAGCTTGTTTGCTAAGTTTTCAAAGTGTGAGTTTTGGTTGGAGTCTATGGCATTCTCGGGCCATATTGTGTATAAGGATGGGATCATGGTTGATCCTCAGAATATTGAGGCTGTGAGGGGTTAGGCGAGGCCTACTACTGTGAACGAGATCTGTAGTTTTATGGGTTTGGCTAGCTACTATGGTCAATTTGTGAAGAATTTTGCTTCTATTGCTTTGTCGTCGACCAGGATCGACTGTAAACATGTTCCTTCAGGCCTGTCCGATGATTGTGAGGAGAGCTTTCAAAAGCTGAAGACTTTTTTGACTTCAGCCCCAATTCTAGCATTACCCGTAGAGGGTAAGGACTTCTCAGTCTATTGTGATGTATCCCGTGTGGGTATAGGTGTTGTATTGATGTAGGAAGGTAGAGTCATAGCCTATGCTTCCCGACAGTTGAAGATCCATGAGAAGAATTACCCTACCCATGACTTGGAGTTGTTAGCCGTGGTCTTTGCTTTGAAGATTTGGAGGCATTACTTGTACTTGGCAGGTCCGTTGTGAGGTTTTCACGCGATGATCGTAGCTTTCGGCATATGTTTACTGCAGATATCTTAATTTCCAGGCAGTACATTTACGGATGGCTCCCGAAGTGACTATTGTCACACCCCACTTTAGATAGGGCATGATGGGGCACCCGACCCTTACTTAGGACCGAGCGAACCCCGCAGACTCTCGGACACACACAATCATACCGGGGCCCGCAAAACATGTCAAAATGCGTAAGGAAAATTTTTTCGGTAAACAAACATGCCTTTCATCTTTTTCAAATCAAATAAAATACCGCAATAGTATAAAATCTAAAATATAAGGCACTGTGATGCCGGTTATATGGCCGACTTGCCAAACACTTGTCAGCCGTAACGCATACAAACACACCTACTTACATAGCATTTCGCTTACAAACAGAACCCGACATATCATACGCTCGACCTCGTTCGCAAAGTCTCTATTAACATCTCGTATACCATACACACTCGGACTCGGGCAAAGATTCCGAAGAAGAAATGGAACATGTACGCTATAACATCACCGACTTCATGGTGGGTACTGCGTGGCATGAAGCAACCCCCCCCCGAAAAGGGGTTGATGTGATTCTTTACCGAGTATGTAAGGAATAGACAGCGTAAATGAAATCATAACCGAGGTCGGGGGTACGAAAGCAGTATCAAAAAAACCCAAATACCAAAGTACTTACATCCGACACAGATCATACTTACTCATACCAACGCATCATAATCGTTATATGAAATAACATTAACCGATGTGGGATTTGCCTAGACGATGTGGGATTTGCCTCATCATTGGGTTTGCCCGCCATCGGTGAACAAACAAATCATATCATCATACATCATCACATATCAAATGCGGTCCACTAGGACACGTGAGGACGAACGTGGTCACCCTATCTGGCGCCACAACACAGCATAACACCAGAAGTTTCAAATCTCCGTATCCCGAACATAACACACCATCACAACATATCATAAGCCATATCACAGCATAACTCCATAAACGGAACCCGGCCCTATGGCGAGGTCTCGGGAACCGTAACACAACATAACACCAGAGTATATCATAGTGCGCACGATCATATACCGGCCCGGGATCCGGTGAAAGAGGTAACACAGAACGCACGAGCAGATCGTAAGTAACCACACGCATATCAGACATCATTACAGACTCAACCGAATGATCAAAACGAACCCTCTTTTTGAAAATCCAAAACCATAGTCAAATCAAGTTTTTCCGAATCTCGCTCGGGACATATCAAACCGAACTTCTAAACCGTTGTTACGTATCAAAATCATGGGCATAAAATCCTTATTTCCAACTCGACAACTAAATAAATAATCATGCTTGGGATCGGAAAAGTGGTCGTATTAAATCCCTTCTTAAAAAAAAATAGGTCATTTAAAACCAACGTAGAAGAGTCGCGGGACCCACGAGACGTCAACCCAATCCCGGGCCCGCCTATAAAAATTTAAGTCCTTACTCGTCATGAAATCATTTGCGAAGAAATGAAAGCGATCCGAGCTCTCTCTTGAAAGTTACGTGATTCGTAGTTTCGAAATCGTTTAGGAACATATTTCTTTTGAAAACAAAACTCTTTTGAAACAAAACTTTTAAAAATATAACTCTTTTGCAACCTTAGAAATTTAATCATACAAAAGACGTAAGGATCATAACTCGACCGCATTAAGGACACGAATATCAAGAAACATATAAAAATCGCCTGCAAAGATTTCAAACTCAATCATATCAAAGACATACGGACCATACTAAGGATAACATCAAAGCAAATACGAATCACAAACCTACGAAATTTACGAATGGAGTTACCCAAGGCACAAATCATGTCATACCTTAATCTGCCTAAGACATGCCAAAAGAAAAGAAGGGTAAGCTCACATACCTTACTTGCTTCCCTAAGCTAATCCAAACGTAAGTCTGTCTTCTCCAAAATCTACAACAACAAGTAATAGGCATCGAACATTATATAAGCGTCGAAGAATTCAATTCCAAACCACTACTTTTT
Source organism: Lycium ferocissimum (assembly GCF_029784015.1). Classification (NCBI taxonomy): domain Eukaryota; kingdom Viridiplantae; phylum Streptophyta; class Magnoliopsida; order Solanales; family Solanaceae; genus Lycium; species Lycium ferocissimum. The sequence goes on from NW_026718171.1 coordinate 7,903, forward strand.
TCTCTAATTTTTGTGCAGCACTTCCCCTATAACTTGGACGCCCAGAATTTAACTTTCAGCCAAATCTTCAACAACAATACCAACAACCATTCCAACAACATTAATAAGTAATTTCAATAGCATTCTAACACTAACAAGTCATTTCCACATACTTGAGAACATTCCAATTATATTCAACTTAACTACATATTTCCAAACTAATATCAACGATCATATTCGAATAACAATTCAAACCTTTCAAACACAAATCAATAACATTTCCCACAATCCACAAAATTGTTCAAAACAACCCAACCAAAACATAAGGCAACCCGAAACCTTCCAAGTCCAAGGAAATATCAACAACGCATTTCTTTTCTTCCAACTTCTACAATTTATTCAAAATATATTCCAACATTAGTAGCTCCTTTTACATAATCCAACAATATTTCATTTATATTCAATTCACAATTGTTCACACATTCAAATACTAATCCGAAACCATTCAACAATATTCAAGAGCACTTCAACAACCCGCACTATATCCCAAACAACCCACCCAACATACGCACTACCCAAATTCTTTCAAGTCCAACAAGAATAATTATAACACATTTTCTTTCTTCAAATTCATAAACTACACCAACATTCTACATATTAGCAACATTATCCCTACAATTATAAGAAACCATACTAATGTCATATTAACTTCTTCCATAATCCGCAAATGATTACAAACTTTATTTCAAACCATTAAATCTCCATTTAACAACATAAAATCCACAACACAACAACAATCAAAATGCTACATACAATCACTTCTATACCACTTCCATTATTCGGCCACCCCTATACTTACATATTTCATAAATTTCATTCATTCCCACTCTACAACATATACAAGACATCCATAATATATGAAAAGAAGACAAATTCTTACCTTTTTTCTCAATTTTCCACTTGACACGAAAAGGTTTGCTTGCTTCAATAATTATACCGCGTTGAAGAGAGTCTTTAAATTAGTAGGAATCCTAGAGAATCAATTTTTTTGAATCAAAGATTGAAGGCTAAATTTTTTCTTCTTCTCTTTCTCAATTCAATTCTTTTTTTTTCCACAAGACAGATGACCCTTTGTGGCTGAATTTTTCGGGAAACTTTTGGAACCCTTTCTTTGAAAAATGAAGTTTTTTTTGTCCCTTAAAACGGGTGACGAAGTCGTTTTTCTTGTAGCTTCTGCATCGTAGCGGCATCGTAGTGATCGTTATCGATAATAGCTTGGGAATCTGTTTTACGTCGGCAGTTCGATTTATAACGTCTATAATTCTCTACTCCGATGTCTATCAATGAACGGTTGGTTGCATTACAAACTAGACTCGACGAACTTCATTTTAGGACTTTGAACCATCTTAAAACTCCACATATACTATGAGATATGCGCCTTCAAAGTTGACTAAAATCCGTCCCGCGTTTCTCAAATTTTCGTCGAACTTATTTTCTTCAATTTGCTTAATCCCGAAATATTCCGAAATTCTCCATACATGATATTTATCACTTATTACACTAATAATGGCCATGTTCGTGTTTCAAAATATTCTTTCCCGATTACGACTTACGAGATCGTAATTCACCCTTTTTCTTTTGTCGTAACGTTCTTTCCATGGCTTGTGCCTTTCAAAACATCTCATTACTACGATGAGGTACATGTCAAACTCATGCTCTGAAAACGCGGGGTATAACAACTATGACATCTCTGTTCTTGATCATCCAGGGGAAGCTAATGTGGTTGCTGATGCCTTGAGTCGCAAGGCTATGAATATGGGGAGTTTAGCTTGTTTGGTTGTTTCCGAACGTCCGTTGGCCATGGAGGTTTAGACTCTGGCCAACAGTTTCGTCCGTCTTGATATTTCAGCCCCAGGTAGAGTTTGCCTTGTGTAGAGGCGAGATCATCCTTATTAGATCATATCGGGACTCATCAGTTTGAGGACACTCAATTGATAAAGATTCGAGATAGGGTTTCGAGGGGTGAGGCCAAGGAGGCCATGATTGATCCTGAGCGTACTTTGAGGATTAAGGGGCGCATGTGCGTTCCTCGTGTTGGAGACTTGATTCATTTGATTTTGACTGAGGCCCAAAGCTCTCGATATTCCATTCATCCGAGGGCGCCTAAGATGTATCGTGATTTGAGGCAACATTGTTGGTGGGGTCAGATGAAGAGGGATATAACCGATTTTATGACTAAGCGTAGTAATTGTCAGCAAGTCAAGTATAAGCACTAGCGATCGGTGGTGTACTTCAGAGGATGCCCATTCCCGAGGGGAAATGGGGGAGGATTGCCATGGATTTTGTGGTGCGTCTTCCGAAGACCCTGGGTAAGTTTGACTCGATTTGGGTGATAGTTGATCGGTTGACTAAGTCCGCTCATTTCATTCCGGTTCGCATTTTCTATACCGCGGAGAAGTTAGCCAAGTTGTACATTCGTAATATGTAGAGATTGCATGGGGTTCTATTTCTATCATATCCGATCGGTACTATCTTCACTTCCATTTACGGAGGGCTTTTCATGAGAGTTGGGTACCGATTGGATCTTAGTACAACTTTCCACTCCCGGACGATGGCGATCGAGCGGACCATTCAGGTGCTCGAAGATATGTTGAGAGCTTGCATTATTGATTTTGGTGGTCATTGGGATCAACACTTGTCGTTGGCAGAGTTTGCATACAATAACAATTGTCACTCGAGTATCGACATAGCTCCTTTTGTCGCTTTATATGGTAGGAGATATAGATCCCTGGTTGGTTGGTTTGATGCATTTAAGGTTAGACCTTAGGGTACGGATTAGTTGGGAATGTCTCTTGAGAGAGTGAGGGTTATTCAGGCCAAGCTTTTGGCAGCTCAGAGTCGAGTGAAGATATATGCGAATCGAAAGATCCGAGATTTAGAGTTTGCCATTAGTGATTTGGTTCTATAGAATATCTCACCCTTGAAGGGTATTATGAGGTTTGGGAAGAGAGGTAAGTTGAGTACGAGGTATATTGGGCCATTTGAGATTCTTGACCGTGTGGGCGATGTTGCTTATGAGTTGGCCTTGCTGCCAGGCTTGGCAGGAGTTCTTCCAGTTTTCCATGTGTCTATGTTGAAGAAGTACCATGCCGATGGTACTTATATTATTCGTTGGGATTCGATATTATTTGACGAGAACTTGACCTATGAAGAGGAGCTTATAGCGATTTTGGATAGGTAGGTTCGAAAGTTGAGGCCCAAGGAGATTGCTTCTATGAAGGTGCGATGGAAGCATCATCCTATTGCGGAGGCCACTTGGGAGACTGAATCCGATATGCGTAGCCGATTTCCCTAGTTGTTCCCTGATTCAGGTACTTCTCTGTTCCCTTCCCTTCGTCGCTCGAGGACGAGCGATGGTTTAATTGGTATCTGATGTAACGACCCGCTTAGTCGTTATAGTCTTTCCGGCATTTTTTGACCTTTCCCCTAGCTTGTTAGCTCACTTTTAACCTAAGGGGACCGTTGACACGCTTCTCGAGGTGTTCGAAATTGACTTTTGGGTAAACGGACTTTTTTCAGAAATTTATCGATTTCGAGAGGTCCGGATGGTCTTTTAGAACTAGTGTGCATATCTGGTTCGGTTCCTAATGCACTCGGGTGCATTTTGGGACTTGGGTTATGAAGTTTGGATTGAGGTACCGGGAATTGACTCGGTCAACGAGACCTCCACTGGGAATTTTGAGTCCACGAGTGCGTTCATAGCGTGTTTTATATATGTATGCATATCCGGTATATGAGTAGATGGCCTCGGGAGATAGTCGTAAATTTGGGTTGAAAGTGTGAAACTTGAAACTTTTCATCGGTGATTTGGAGCCGGCTTTTGGCAACACCAAGGCCGTGGCAACGATATTAGCTCACGCGGTCATCCTACCGCCGGTAGACCAATGCCATTTGGGCATGACCACTGTAGCGGTCATGGGACCGCCGAAGTGGTGATGCTAGAGCGGTCATCTGATCGCGGAAGCGGGTGTCGAGCAATTAGTTCATTTAATGAAGTGTTAAAAGCCCTAAGTCCCTCATTTATTACTATTTCGGAAGTTGTTGGGAACGGTTCTAGGATATTCTTGGAGGAAATTATTTATGGTAAGTCCTTCTAATTCCTTTACTATTCCATTGTCCTTAATCACCTTAGAATCCATTTATCTTGATAGTTTATTAAGTGTTTGATGATTAAAAGTGGGTTCAATGAGTTCTTCCTTCTAGACTTCTAAATCATGATTTGTTGGTTGGGCTAGCTCTATTAAGCATTGAATTGATGATTAGAATACTTTATTTCATAATTTCTTCCTAATTAGTGGCTAATTTATGGAATTGGAAGCTAGGGTTTATACCCAAATTTGGGGGTTTTGCCTAGAATTCGAATTTGAGTAAATTGTTGGTTATTCTAGCTTGATATTGATGGGAATTGGTCACCTAGAGCTTTAATTTCTTGTTGGAACCTTTAGATTCCTAATTTCACCCTTCTAGTTCATAAAACACCATTACATAGGTTGGGGATGTGGGTCTTGAATAGAATTAGGGTTCGTTTGATGTTCTTCTTGATTCTAATTTCTTGATTTGAATATCCTTAGACTTTCTTGATCTCGAGGCTCAAAGGAAAGGGAGGTCTAAGGTGTGATTGTGGAGACCTTGTTGTTCGGCCTTCCAGGTAGGTTAAGATTTACCCTGTGGTGTGTTATAGCCCGTATTTTGTACGTTTGGATATTTCGAAGTCGTCGTGGAAAGTTACGGGCGAGACGATTTTCAAAAATTATTTTAATGCAAGTGGCTATGAATGTTGGTTATGAACATTATTAGTATGGGAATATTGTGAGAGGTTGAGGGCGAAAAAGGTAAATTCGCAAAATGGTTCATGGAAATATTTAAAAAGGCTAGGGGCAAAATGGTCATTTTACGAGAATTCAAGAAAACTCCAAAAGGGGCCATATTGGCCATGTGAAGAAAAAAGAATGGAAAAAGGATGACTAAAATAATAAGTCATCTTTTAAAAAGAATAATATAATAGAAAGAAAACTCTAGAGAAATAAAAGGAAAAGAAAGAAAAATATAGAGAGAGGGGCATGTGCCCCTCACATGCATACAAGAGGAATATATATATAAGGGAGGAGTACTCATATTTCATAAAGAGAGGAAGAAAGCAAGAAAGAAACATGGAGAAAGAAAAGGGAGCAACCATTCGGCCACAAGCTGGCCGAAAATGGTCCTTGCCCATTTGATCATGGAAAAATTATTTCTTCATGCTTTCATACTAATTAGAAGGTCCTCTTCGCCGTGAAGTGGTTGTTGGAAGAAGAAAGCTATTCGTTTTGCCAAAAGGCAAGCCTAGCCGTGGGGAAGGTGGAAGGAAAAAGGTAAGGCTCAACCTTGTTTTTCATATGCTTTGCATGATTTGTGGATGTTTTGAGGTATGTAAATGAATGGAGTTGTGGTGAATTGTGTGTGGCCGTGAGTTGTGCTATATGGTGTAGGAATAATGAATTAATGTTATTTATCATGTTGGTTGTTGTTGTTATGAACTATGTGATGAAGAAATGGGTGAAATGCATGAAAGTAGGGTGTTGAGGTTGTAGCCGTGCATGTTGTTGTTGTGACCGAAAAATTGTATGGGCTGAATTGGAAGGTAATGAGATATCAATATGGCTTCTTGAAATTATGAAAGTGAAGTTGTTAACGAATGAATTATTGACATAGTTTGTGAATTTAGAAGAAAGAATTGTGTTGGGGATGTTCTTGCCGGGAATGTTCTTAAACCATATGTGAATGATGCGGATTGTTGGAAAAGTGTTTGAATGGTTGTGGATTGGTATTTGAATATGCGATCGTTGATACTAGTTTGAATATGTGAAGTTGAATTTAATATGCAGGAATGTTGTCGAACTATATAGAAAAGAGTTATTAATATTAGAATGTGTTTGGAATCGTTTATGGATATTGTTGATGTGCTTGTTGGTATTGTTGTTGGTATTTGGGCCGAGCC
>NW_026718172.1:0-17820 GCF_029784015.1 Lycium ferocissimum
TGTCTCCAAATTCTTCTAGATTTTTCTTTGTCTTTCTCCAATTTTTCTTCAAACTTCTTGAATTTTCCCTTAAGTCACAAAAGATGAATTTTGCTCATTTTGTCATCTTTTTAATCACATGTAGTTACATCGTGTGGGCCATAGTCTACCTTGAATTTTTCTTGACAAGTCATGCATAAAAGTTTCCAATTCCAAGTTTGCCCTTAAATTTCCATAACAATAATATTTATAAGCGACTCGCGCATTCAACAAAACCAGAAACTAGCCTTGTCCTTAACGTTCCGCCATTAACTCGGACTATCCAAATGTGCAAAAATGCGAGGTGTAACAGATAGCTTTACATACCTTGCCGCTATTTAAACTTAACGTCGGCTTTCCGAACTCGCGAATCTGAAATCAAACGCATATATATAATTCAGTCGCAACTATACCATTCCTACCTCAGATTTGATTAACAAATGACTTAACGAAATTTGGGAAGCATTTCTTCTATATAATTCACCCCATCTGAACTCTAAATAGGTCCCAAATCACAACAAAAACACCAACAACCTCAAATAGCAACATAATCACGTGCGAATTTCCCCAAAAATCTCATCAAAACAGCCCACAACGCAATTATATCACCAAACTAGTTAATACATTTGTAGCACCATTTCCGCCATTTTAACTAAGGAATTATTTCGTAAACAACTTAATTAACAAGATACGGGGATAAAACATACCTTAATCTGTAGAACACTTTATTAGAATCCCAGCTCTATGCTTTCAAAACCAGCCACACAATAGGGTGACAATACTCCAAAACATTTATGCCATCACTTAGCTATCGGAAGAGACGAGATGAGATAAAAATTCAGCAACTACTTTTGTGTCCTCAATATTTTTGTGTTGTTGAACACCGAACGTTTTCTTAGAAACAATATGTATACATATGTAATGAACAGTACCGCTTCTTTCTTGTTTCCAATTGAAAATGAAATGAAATAAGGTCTTAAGGACCATTTATTTTCCACCTTTGCACGTGTCATTTGGTACATGAATGTGCTAATGACTCATGATATTATTTAGCACTAATATGATGCCACCTATTGGCCTAGTTAGTGCCATGTGTCAGCCACCATAAATTTAACCACTTGACTCTAATTAGTACCATAGTTAATTCCTTAATCCTCACTTTGTTCCAATATTTAATCATTTACCCACATAATTAATTTCTTGATCTCAATTCACTTAAATATTTACTTTTAACATACTTAATATACCCGTTTATCATGGTCATGTGATATAATACCAATTCATAGTCTCTTTTGGTAAACACGAAATATTATTTCCAATCACCGTCATCCTACTTGTTGAGTCCCAAATTATTTTAGAACATCAATCTTTTATATACTGAGCTCTTTGTTATATCCCGTATTTCGTACATTGGGACAATCCGGTTTAACTATGATGAGTTAGAGACAAAACCATTCTAGATACGAAGTCGGGACGTGACCTTCGATTTCGTTTTAAGACCTAATGTGTTCATGAATTTGTTGGCATGGAACAATTTGAAAAATTTGGGACCAAAGTATAATATTTGGAAGTTGGCAATTATGGAAGAAAAGTCATGTTGGCCATGTGGTGTTGAAGTTGGTCCCACACATTTTGTGGCCAATTTTAATTGGTCGAACACATGTGTGGGCCAAGGTCACTTGTATTATTCATATAAGGTGTAAAAGATGACTAAGTCTTCACAATTTATCATCTTCTGTACTTAGAAAAAAAAACAAGAAGTTGGAGACCAACAACTATACCATTCGGCCAAGAACCCCAACATTCAAGTCCAAGAACAAGCTCCTCCCAAAATTATTTCCTTGATACAAATCCCTAATTTGAGGTCCTAAGTAACGTGGAAGTGTTGTTTGGGTCATCCAACCATCCGTTTTGCATCACACCCTAGCCTAGTGGTGGAGTTCAAGAAAGGTGAGATTTAATTATGTTTTATGTGTTATAAATGTTGTATGCATGTTGTAGTATGTTAAAATGGAGGAAATTCATGAAATATGACATGTTGGAGTTGAGGTTGTATATGTAGTATATGGCCGTGTAAGTGTGTGTGTGTTGTGTTGTGTCGAAGCAATGAATTAAAGCCTAGTTAGCATGTTTTTGAGTGTTGTGATGTGATGAGATGAATGAAAAATCATGAAGTTGGCATATGTAGTGTTAGTAGGAACATGGCTTGTGAAGTGTAGCAAAGAATGAATAAATTCTATTTGGAATTTTGATTGTAGTCGTCGTGAATTTTATGTTGACGATAAGAGTTTAATGACTCAAGACTGATATTGGGATGTCTATGGGCTGAATTGGAGAATTATGTGCATTTACTATGAATTTTATGTTTATGAGAATGTGTTATATCCCGTATTTTGTACGTCGGGACGTTCCGAGCTATTGGCGGAAAGTTAAGGACAAGACTACTCACCGGATGCGAGGTCGAGATTTTTTTGACCCGCTGAACAAAATTAAAGGACTCGGGGTTCAAGATGAAGGTTATATTATAAGAATGTGATAATAACATATATATGACATTTGGAGACCATATGGGATGAATTGGTTCATATGGCACTTAATGAGAAACCCTCGTTGCTGCACGCTAAGTGGGGCCCACACGTTGGAGTTTTATAAAGGACATATTAAGAGATATATGAGTAGTACATGAAAGGTTGAGCAAGTCCTAAGAAGGACCCATAAGCCAAATATGGGCATAAGCCTTCCAAAAGGGCGATTTAAGGAAATATTTTCGGATGATCTGAATTGGAGGGGCAAAAACGGTATTATAAGTTTGGAATTTGGAAAACCACAAAGAATGAAATTGTAGATAATTGAAAGAGCTTTCCAACCATATGTCGTGGGCCCTCACACGATATCGGTATCAAGAGTTATGACCTTTTTACTGAACGAAGGTACAGTCAGAAAAATTAAGTCAGCGCGAACGCGCCCAAAGGGGACGCGAACGCGCTGAAGGAAATATAGGTCGGTCCAGGCAGAACCTGGACCGTTCTATAAAAGGGAGAGGTCCAATATTTTCGTCCCAAACCACCCCAAACACTCCCAAAAACTCCAGAAAAATTCCCCAACCTTCCACCACCAACTTTTAGCCCAAAACCAGGTATAATTCCCAAATTCCGGTCCAGACAGCGTATAGTTGCAATTACAAAATTGTGTATTAATACGTTGTGGCTTAAGTTTAAGGTGAAGGAGTGAAGATATAGCCTTATTATCGTGGGAAAGGTATGAATTTCTTTCTATTTGTGTTAATATTGATTTATTTATGAAGAAGGAGCTGTAAAATTGTTACAAAATGGTTCTGTGATGGAATTATGGGACAAACACCAAATGGGGTGTTTATGAAGTATTTTAAAGTTGGAAATATTATGTTTAATATTGGTATTGTTGTGATTGCTGTTGGTTGTTGAATTGAGAATTCGGGCTAGGCATATAAACAAGGAAGATGCTGCCCGATTTTCGGTATAATATAGAATAGTATAATTTGAAACCTGGTACAAGTGTGCGATGAAGAGGCTAACATTAAGTGTAAATCCTCTTAAATGTAGACTTACGAGCTTGGACGCACAAGCGTAGCCAATAGGAGATTGAACAGGTATGTAAAGCTAACCATTCTTTCTTTTGGCATGTCTTAGTGGTAAGTAGGCTGTGATACGAGCCTCGGGGTAACTCCATTCTCAAGATCCGAGCTTGTATGCGGTTCTTATTCATTTCTTAACGTTGGCTCTCTTGACGTAGTCGAACCATGATTTTTATGTTTTTATATGATTTGATTTCAAATGTTTCATAAAGACTTTTATTCCTAAAGACTTTTATTCCTAAAGGGTTCCGTAACTACGAACGATCATAACTTTCATAGATGAGCTCGGATCGCCTTGAAACGTTCGTAGGAGATTCTATAATGAATACGGTCTCCAACTTTTATAGATGGACTCGGATTGGGTTGATACTCGTCCGTGGGCCCCGAGGCTTTCCTTTGTGTAATGCTAACGAATTTTAAAGGGATCTAGTGTGACTACCATCTTAACCCTCGAGCGTCGACTACTTACTTCCCTATCGAGTTTGTAATGATGATTATGCCCCTAATTCCCGTAAGTTATTTCATATGGTTTGACACGTATCTATGAGTCCTAAAGTCCTATTTGACATAACCTCGAACGACATTCGAAAGAAACTTGATTTGACTATCGTCTTGATTTTTAAATGATGATTCATATTAAATGTTCTATCGAGTCTTTGAAAGTATTTTAAACTGCATATGGTTGCTCACGACTCTGCTCGTGCATATGGTTGTTACATCCTTCACCGAGTCCCGGGCCGGTTATGTATCGTGCGCACTATGTTATTTTTCGGTGTGATGCTGTGTTACGGTTCACCGAGCTCCTAGCTAGAGGGCCGGGTTTCGTTTATATTGGTGTTATGCTGTGTTATGGCGTTACGGTAGGCTATGATGTGTTATGGGGATATGTCGGGTACGGAGATATGAACCTTTTAGTGTGATCTTTGTGTTATGGCGCCAACGACGGGCGGGCGACCATAGTTCTAAGAGCCCTATGCATGATTTGTATTTTTATGAGTAAGCATTTTGATATTTTGAATATTGCATTTACTTTTACGTACTCCTGGTTTTGATTATGATCCGATTTACTATATTTCATGCTTTGCATACTCAGTACATATTCTGTACTGACCCCTTTTCTTCGGGGACTGCGTTTCATGCCGCGCAGGTACGTATACTTATTTGGATGATCCACCAGCATAGGATTCCTGTTCAGCCGTTCTGGAGCGCTCCCTCGTTCTAGAGCCTATACTCCGATCCAGATTCTGTTATTATGCATATGTATATGTTTATTCACGGGTACGGCGGGGCCCTGTCCCGTCATATGATTTTGTTATGACTCTTAGAGGTCGTAGACATGTATGTGTGGGTTATGGGTACCATTTTGTTCGATCGTGTCGTGTGATTTGTGATTTGGATGTCCCCTATATTATGATAGCCTTATCGGCTTATATGTGATATTATCTATTTTGGATTGCGATAGCGATATGCATATTTATACATTTGTGACAACTTCGGGGTGACGTTCCACTTTTCTGTAAATATATATTATTTGTATACTGCGTAAGCTATTCGTATGCTACTTCTGATTAACGGGTGTGTACGGGTGCCCAACTCGGGTGCACACCCCGATCTTACTAGGGTGTGATGGGCACCCGACCCCATATTCGGAGCCGAGCGAACCCGCTGACTCTTATCACACATATGAACTTATGAATCAGTTAGAAATGAATGCATGAATTTTTTTTTTCCATAAGTAAAATCTGACATCACATAAGACCCATGACACGAAACATAATAACATATCGGCTGCTGGAGCCGTTTACAGACTGGCAACCCAACACCCACGACACTGTCTGCAAAGTCTCTAACTCGATCATGACATCATAGCATAGGACTCTAGACCCGGCAACTCTCCAGAGCAAATGGAGATTCCAACTCCGCTGGAACATCTTTTATAATAGCTTCTGATCATCTGGGTGTACCTGCGCGGCATGAAACGCAGCCCCCGAAGAAGAAGGGTCAGTACGAGCAATGTACTGAGTATGTAAGGCATGAAAAAGAATACGAGCATGAACATAGGTGCGAACAACAATACCATGGGATCACGAGAACATGTGATAAGATAAGAGGATAACACTGTACATGAGAATGCCTTTTTGGCTGGATACCATGCATGCTTGTTTTCCCTTTGCAGAAAAAGTAACATTTCTTTTCATAGACATAGAAAATAGAATTTATATCATATCAGGTTATATCATAGCATATCATAGTGTATCATAGTATCATAGCATATCATAGTGTATCATAGTATCATAGCACCGAACAGCGTCGGCTCGCCCACATTGCGCCGAAATACTCCGGCTCGCCCATAAATCCCGCGTCCGGGCATCCCGCATCCGGGATGATAAGCCAGCTGACCAGGTGGCAATGAAACATGGTTCCCTTCCCATTTCCCATGTATCCCTTCCCCCCACCCCATGTACATATACATATTTCATATACATAGGTCATATAAGCATGCAGGAGAGCCCAAGAAAATCATGTATCCATCGGAGTGACGTAAGGTCGGAAACCTCCGATTATATTATAGAATAGCTATGGGCGCTTGCCTAATTTTTTGAAGGAACGATTAATATAAGGCGAGACTATTAATGAAAAGTAATATCATGAGAAAACATAAACCGGGATCATAAGGCCTCGTTTCGTATACTTGTAATCTTTTAAAAATAGACATTATTCATGAATAGAGTTGAGAATTCCGAAATAGCTTAACGTTCTCATCTCGTCCCGGAATCATAAACTTGGACCCTTTAATCATAGAATCATCATGGTCATATTCATCATGTAAACATTTTCTTCCTTGACATCATCCATGTCATTGTAGAACATGTTCATAGTCATTGTTGTAAAACTTACTTTGCCATAAACCTTTGTTCTGGGAAAATACGGGCACTTTGGAAAACATTTACTAGCTATCGGAGGAGAAGAATCATGCTTTGGAATCAATGGATTTGTTAAAACAACTATTATTTAGTAGTCGGAATAATAACCAAAAGCTTTCTTTAACTATAGAATGAAAATAAGCCAAATGGGACAATAGGAGAGAATTCGGGAATAGTGGGCCCACCTCGAGTCGTAATTTGAGGTGGCGTACACAATTTACGTGTGTTAAGCTTCATGGAGTCACTTATGAAGGTCTAAGGATCACTTGGTTCCATTTGGGCAAGTTAGAGATGTTTAAACAATTATTTCAATAAAACACACCAAACTTAATTCAATTCTATTGAATGAAAAAGGGGAAATTTCAAGTTCGGATTTCTAGGAATGGAATCATCCCGAGGCGCATATTCAAGCCTATTATGTTTAAGACATGCCAAAGAAGGAAGGTGAAACCTTACATACCTTTTTCCGCTTCTTACGCTATTCCAAATTCAAGTTCCAAATCCTCCAAAATCTACAATTTGGTCACATTTACCAAACATTAGTTAGAGTCCTTAAGAATCCAAATCTTGAATCAACATTTGTCTATAGAAATTTGTAAACATTTCCCCAGTAAATGCGCCCTCCCGAGATTCTAACTCGGCCAATTTTAATCAATCAACAATCCGGGAATTCAACCCGGCCAAACCAACAACAATACTAACAATTATTCCAACAATGCTTACAATATTTACAATGATTCAATGGTACCGAAATCTTCAACAAAGAAGTACTCGCACATTTTTCTTGTTCTAGATTCATAAACCACATCAATAACCACTCATTATCAACATCATTCGTGCAATGTAAGAATTCAAACTAATGTCGCATTAACTTTTTCAACTTTCCGATAACGATTACAACTTCATTCCCAACCACCAAACCTACATTTTTCACCATAGAATCATAATAACAATACTAAAATATCAAATAGAATTAAGTCACCATACTTGCCAATCCATACCTCATTCGGCCACACTAGCGACATTTATTTATTTTTGTAAATTTTTCATCCATTTCTATACGTTACCACAACCAACATGCTACCTAAAATTAATTCATTCTTCCTACACAACATTGCATACACACGGCCCACCTTGCACACACGGCCAACACCAACAACAATCCTATTTCATGAATTCCATTGGTTTCTACATACTTCAACATGCATGAATAATCTATAACACAATTAAAAGAGATTGAATGCATACCTTTTATACTTGGTTTTCCAACTTTGGCTAGGCTTATGATATATTCCAAAAGGACATTTTATTTGCTCAACGCTCATACCACGTCGTAGAGAACCTTAAAATTAGTGGAAATACTTGAAGAAAATTATTTTTGATCCAATACTTCAAGGCTTCTTCTTTTTTTTTTTTCTTTTTTTTTTCTCTTTTCTCCTCTCTTTGGCCGTCCCCTCTCCTCTCTTTCTTTCTTTCTTTTCTTTTTCTTCAACTAAAATGAAGACTCCTCTTATATATATATATTTAGTTCCACCTCTTTTCCATATTTTCATCTTAGTCCCTCAAGTATGACCTCATATCCCTTTTCTTCCTTCTCTAGAAAATTCTTCCATTTTCTTGAATTTTCTTAAAAATTCTTTTAACAAAAGATGACTTATTTGTCATCATTTCCATCCTTTTTCTTGAAAATTAATAAAGAGGACCAAGTGTCTTCTTATGAAAGTTTTGGCCCTTCAAGAGTTTTCTTGAACTTTTGGTGAAATTACCATTTTACCCCTAGTCTTCCACATTATTCACATGGTGCCACTTTACACATTTCCCTTTTTACCCTTAGCCTTTCTCAATATTTCCATACCTTCAATGTTCATAAATATTATTCATAACCAACTTGTACATTAAAATAATTTGGAGAAGGGTCTCGCCCTTAACTTTCCACGTCGACTTTGAAATTTCCAAACGTACAAAATACGGGCTATAACATCCTCCCCCCCTTTAGAACATTCGTCCTCGAATGTTCACTAGACCTTATGGGGCGTCATAATATTTCGGGAGGGTTCCTTTTATAGCTGCTCTTTCCTTTATGCCCGTTTCTTATCCTTTACTTATTCTCCTTATAATCGAACTCCTCGGTCTTTACATGAACTCTTAATCCGTGTCGTGGATTTCCTTCCACCAATCTACTGAAGTATCCCTCGTACTTCCGTATGCTTTTCCTACCTTTTGGACTGTATTGCGATTCCTCTTTAAGTCCAATATAATATGTTCTCCCCCTTGCCTCGCTTACTTACTCAAAAATTTCCTTAACTATCTTTTCACCCCCTTCCGGCAGTTTAATCTCTTCATTTTCCACCTACTCGCTCTCTTTCTTTTCCAACCTCAACCTATAGCAGAATAATAACAGCTTACTTTGCAATACTTGTATCATTTGCTCTTGATGTCTCTCAAATTTCGGTACCCTTACTCGGTTGATGCCTTTTATACCATAGCTTCTGCCGGGACTCACATGTCCACTGATACAATCATATGTGGAGTATCCTACACATTCATGTACATGTATCTTTGCTATCAACTAGCCCACAAAATACTTCCAAACGCATTTGTTCAAGCCTATCCTATTTCTAGGGGCGTGATGCGCTTCCGTCTCTTCACCGAGCAAGTCTGCCTCGTCCTGCGCATCCTCTTATGGTCTCCAACCATTCCATATGCCCTAGTTTCCCTTAGACTATCCTAACTTCTCATTTGTCTCTTAGGTCTGGATATATCGAATTTCTCGCATACTTCCCAGGGGGTCACCCATCATAGAATTGCTCCCAACTGAGCACGCTTAACCTCGAAGCTTTGGTGAAATCCGGTGCCTTAATGCCGATATAATCGCGTCCACTTCCTCGTATGACCTTTATTACATGTTCTGGGGTGAGTCGAAGTCTTACCGATTCTGAAACATTTTCGTAACACGTCCTTTCTTTGTAATTACTATTTTGCCCTTTTCAGTTCCTGATGTTCACTTTCCTTTTTCGTGTGTATAACTACTTCTTGTCACTGGGCCTCCAGTTCCGGGGTAGTGATCGCACCTTCATCGTCATGCCAAATCCATAACCCTTCTTGAAATGTCGCATCTCACTTATTGCCTGTTTATCGTATTTCCTTTCCGCGCTTCTTTCTCTTAGACGTACCCCGTTACGGTAGGGCCTCCTTTAATATTCCCACTATTCAAATCTGCACACGGCAAATATTAACAATACCTTGCAGACTTACATATGTATACGACACATCTCAGCCATACAGAGCCTCCAGCTTCGGGTAACAGAACAGAACATCAACACTCGTCCCTGTAACTTTCCGTATCGCTTCTCACTTTCTTTCGTCGTAGATGAAACCTGTATAGGAGATTCCATTTTCCTAGGACTTGGCTCTATCGCACGATCATAGGATAGAAAGAAGGTCAACAATTCCTAGATGCCCCACAGCCTCCTGTTTATAAATGTGGCCGGCTTCACACCCATAAACAGGACTCTACCGGACACGACTTTGCAGACAACCCTTGGACCGACCTGCTCTGATATCACTTTGTCACACCCCGATCTTACTAGGGTGTGATGGGCACCCGACCCCATATTCAGAGCCGAGCGAACCCGCTGACTCTTATCACACATATGAACTTATGAATCAGTTAGAAATGAATGCATGAATTTTTTTTTCCATAAGTAAAATCTGACATCACATAAGACCCGTGACACGAAACATAATAACATATCGGCTGCTGGAGCCGTTTACAGACTGGCAACCCAACACCCACGACACTGTCTGCAAAGTCTCTAACTCGATCATGACGTCATAGCATAGGACTCTAGACCCGACAACTCTCCAGAGCAAATGGAGATGCCAACTCCGCTGGAACATCTTCTATAATAGCTTCTGATCATCTGGGTGTACCTGCGCGGCATGAAACGCAGCCCCCGAAGAAGAGGGGTCAGTACGAGCAATGTACTGAGTATGTAAGGCATGAAAAATAATACGAGCATGAACATAGGTGCGAACAACAATACCATGGGATCACAGAACATGTGATAAGATAAGAGGATAACCTGTACATGAGAATGCCTTTTTGGCTGGATACCATGCATGCTTGTTTTTCCTTTGTAGAAAAAGTAACATTTCTTTTCGTAGACATAGAAAATAGAATTTATGTCATATCATGTTATATCATAGCATATCATAGTGTATCATAGTATCATAGCATATCATAGTGTATCATAGTATCATAGCACCGAACAGCGTCGGCTCGCCCACATTGCGCCGAAATACTCCGGCTCGCCCATAAATCCCGCGTCCGGGCATCCCGCGTCCGGGATGATAAGCCAGCTGACCAGGTGGCAATGAAACATGGTTCCCTTCCCATTTCCCATGTATCCCTTCCCCCCACCCCATGTACATATACATATTTCATATACATAGGTCATATAAGCATGCAGGGAGAGCCCAAGAAAATCATGTATCCATCAGAGTGACGTAAGGTCGGAAACCTCCGATTATATTATAGAATAGCTATGGGCGCTTGCCTCACCTTGAAGGAACGATTAATATAAGGCGAGACTATTAATGAAAACTAATATCATGAGAAAACATAAACCAGGATCATAAGGCCTCGTTTCGTATACTTGGAATCTTTTAAAAATAGACATTATTCATGAATAGAGTTGAGAATTCCAGAAATAGCTTAACATTCTCATCTCGTCACTGGAATCATAAACTTGGACCCTTTAATCATAGAATCATCATGGTCATATTCATCATGTAAACATTTTCTTCCTTGACATCATCCATGTCATTATAGAACATGTTCATAGTCATTGTTGTAAAACTTACTTTGCCATAAACCTTTGTTCTGGGAAAATACGGGCACTTTGGAAAACATTTACTAGCTATCGGAGGAGAAGAATCATGCTTTGGAATCAATGGATTTGTTAAAACAACTATTATTTAGTAGTCGGAATAATAACCAAAATCTTTCTTTAACTATAGAATGAAAATAAGCCAAATGGGACAATAGGAGAGAATTCGGGAATAGTGGGCCCACCTCGAGTCAGCTGAGGTGGCGTATACAATTTACGTGCATTAAGCTTCATGGAGTCACTTATGAAAGTCTAAGGATCACTTGGTTACATTTGGGCAAGTTAGAGATGTTTAAACAATTATTTCAATAAAACACACCAAACTTAATTCAATTCTATTGAATGAAAAAGGGGAAATTTCAAGTTCGGATTTCTAGGAATGGAATCATCCCGAGGCGCATATTCAAGCCTATTATGTTTAAGACATGCCAAAGAAGGAAGGTGAAACCTTACATACCTTTTCCGCTTAACTTACGCTATTCCAAATTCAAGTTCCAAATCCTCAAAATCTACAATTTGGTCACATTTACCAAACATTAGTTAGAGTCCTTAAGAATCCAAATCTTGAATCAACATTTGTCTATAGAAATTTCGGCGACATTTCCCCGTAAGTGCGCCATCCCGAGATTCTAACTCGGCCAATTTTAATCAATCAACAATCCGGGAATTCAACCGTGCCAAACCAACAACAATACTAACAATTATTCCAACAATGCTTACAATATTTACAATGATTCAATGGTACCGAAATCTTCAACAAAGAAGTACTCGCACATTTTTCTTGTTCTAGATTCATAAACCACATCAATAACCACTCATTATCAACATCATTCGTGCAATGTAAGAATTCAAACTAATGTCGCATTAACTTTTTCAACATTCCGATAACGATTACAACTTCATTCCTAACCACCAAACCTACATTTTTCACCATAGAATCCACAATAACAATACTAAAATATCAAATAGAATTAAGTCACCATACTTGCCAATCCATACCTCATTCGGCCACACTAGCAACATTTATTTTTTTTGTAAATTTTTCATCCATTTCTATACGTTACAACAACCAACATGCTACCTAAAATTAATTCATTCTTCCTACACAACATTGCATACACACGACCCACCTTGCACACACGGCCAACACCAACAACAATCCTATTTCATGAATTCCATTGGTTTCTACATACTTCAACATGCATGAATAATCTATAACACAATTAAAAGAGATTGAATGCATACCTTTTATATTTGGTTTTCCAACTTTGGCTAGGCTTATGATATATTCAAAAAGGACATTTTATTTGCTCCAACGCTCATACCACGTCGTAGAGAACCTTCAAATTAGTGGAAATACTTGAAGAAAATTATTTTTGATCCAATACTTCAAGGCTTCTTCTTTTTTTCTCTTTTCTCCTCTCTTTGGCCGTCCCTCTCTCTCTTTCTTTCTTTCTTTTCTTTTTCTTCAACTAAAATGAAGACTCCTCTTATATATATATATTTAGTTCCACCACTTTCCATATTTGCATCTTAGTCCCTCAAGTATGACCTCATGTCCCTTTTCTTCCTTCTAGAAAATTCTTCCATTTTCTTGAATTTTCTTAAAAATTCTTTTAACAAAAGATGACTTATTTGTCATCATTTCCATCCTTTTTCTTGAAAATTAATAAAGAGGACCAAGTGTCTTCTTATGAAAGTTTTGGCCCTTCAAGAGTTTTCTTGAACTTTTGGTGAAATTACCATTTTACCCCTAGTCTTCCACATTATTCCCATGATGCCACTATACACGTTTCCTTTTTACCCTTAGCCTTTCTCAATATTTCCATACCTTCAATGTTCATAAATATTATTCATAACCAACTTGTACATTAAAATAATTTGGAGAAGGGTCTCGCCCTTAACTTTCCACGTCGACTTTGAAATTTCCAAACGTACAAAATACGGGCTATAACATCGGGCACTAGTCACGGCCTACGGGGTTGGGTCGTGACAAAAGTGGTATCAGAGCGGTTCGTCCTCGGATTGTCTACAGACCGTGTCCGGCAGAGTCTTGTTTATGGTGTGAAGCCGGCCACACTCATAAACAGGAGGCTGCGGGGCATTTAGGAATCAGTGACCCTCTTTTCCGTCTTAGATCGTGCGATAGAGCCAAGTCATAGGAAATGAGATTCTCCGTACTAACCTTTAATTTCAGTA
Source organism: Lycium ferocissimum (assembly GCF_029784015.1). NCBI lineage: Eukaryota > Viridiplantae > Streptophyta > Magnoliopsida > Solanales > Solanaceae > Lycium > Lycium ferocissimum. The sequence goes on from NW_026718172.1 coordinate 13,647, forward strand.
AAGGGACGACATCGACAGAAGGAAGCGATTGACGACATTTGAAGATACAAAGTACGCAGGTAAGTAAAGGTACGGAAGACATATGTCGGCTAAGGCATTAATGTGTGATTGAGATGTAAAGTCCAAAAATTTGCAGAAAGAAAAAGTAAACAGGGAAGTGTAACAGGTGCGGTTTGAATTGGACATATGAGGTAAGTCCCTCGTTTTCATACTGTTATTAATACTGGGAGCCCTGTGTGGCTGTGATATGATATGATATGCATATATACGTGTTGGCCCTGTGAGGTATTGTTGGTATTTCCTGTGTACAGGTTTTGAGATAGTAAGAAATATAGGGGAAACTCTGCCGAAATTTTTTTTTCCAGAAAAAGGAAACAAGAATGAGGTATGGATTTGTAATATGCCTTGAAAGGTCGTGTTATTAGTAAAGATAGAATTTGATTAAGTTGCAAGTATGGCTAACCTTGAAAAATAAGTTAACTGCCGAATTGACGGTAACGGTAATTAGGAGGTCGGTACCGATATAGTAAAAAGAATTTGGAAGGGGCTTGTGATCTTGCAAGATGAATTAGAAGAGGTTGGCAAATCTTGGTAGAATGTTATATTAAGGTACCAACTGAATTGATAAGTATGGATAAAGTATGACGAGATTGTAGCCAGAAGAAATAATAGTATGACTGAGATACGAGTAATTGTGATGGATATGAATGTGCGGACAAGACAGTTTATGGAATATTAAAGATAAGATTGACCGGAAAGGGCAAAAAGTTAAGAAGTGTGACACTATAAGGCCGATTACGAACAAGATATTATGCGAATATAGTAAGGAATGTTATGAAAATGAGCAAGGCTAAGCAAGGAAGTGACTAATAGATATGATGTGATCTGGGTGACTCAAGTATGAAGGTGAGTTAGTGGGGGGAAAAAAAAAGAGGAAGGGGAATTTATGAAGTTCTTCTACAGGGAAAGTATAGAATAGAAGTTACGAGATAACAGAAACGATAGCGAGCACAAAAAAATAGGGAGGAAGAGAGAGGAGGAGATGAAAAGAAAGGTAAGTAAGATAACAGTGCGGTAATAGATGGCGACATGGCTATCCATGAACACGGGTAATAACGACGCTGAAGCGTGAAGCGACAGGCCAAATCATAGAAAGGTGAATAACGAGGTAGAATGAGTGTTAGGGAATGATTGGTATGATAAGAACAAATAGGGAGGAACATAATATGTTTTGAAAGCGACAAGACGGTAGGCTTAAGGAATAGATGGCGCAATGTAATTTCATCAAAGGAAGTAGATGGTATCGGTTAAGGTGAAGATACTATTTCAAGAGAATTTTGGGCACTTATCGTTGGAATATAAATGCCATTTAGCGAGAATTTGGAATAACTACGGGTATTAAATAATTATTGGGTCGGAGTAAGAGACCCTTTTTAATTCGACGGGAGATGTGTTACGAGGGCGTTTTGAAATGTCCCCGGACTTTAACTTACTCCAAATTATGTCTTGAAGGTCATGCGGCGAGGTCGACGCGATCGTACTTGCGTTAGAGCATCGAATCTCATCAGAGTTCCAAAGTTAAGCGTCTTTGGAGTGGGAGCAATTTTAGGATGGGTGACTCCCCTGGGAAGTTTTCTGAAAGTCTTACAAATTCAGACGTAAGGAATAAACGAAAAGTTGGGTTAATCGAAGGAAATACTAGAGTCTGCGGAGTGGGCAGAAATCTTAAGAGGTCGTGTAAAACGAGGCAGATTGAACCGGTGAAAAAGAAAGAAAGTGCATTGCAGCCTTAGAAACAATATAAGTCGAATAGTGTTGGAAATGTTTTGTGAATAAGATGGTAGCGGTGATGTATATGTATGTATATGACATCTCATACATGGCTATATTGAATCCTAACAATCGACATTGTGATGTGTTGGAAGGCATTAATCGGACAGGGTAATGAAGTGCTAGTGAAAGAAAAAGTGGCACCTATGTTATAAGGCAAGACGATCTTTGTTTTCACTACGGAGTTAAGCTTGGAAAGTTCTAAGATAATGATATGCGGGAAGGAAAGAGAGTGCGTGGATGGAAAGTAAAGTGACCGAAAATGTCGGACAAAGCGAAAGGATAAGGAGCATGAGAGAGTGAAGCCTTCAAGAGAAATGACGGGCAAAATGCGGAACTAGTTGGATAGGGATTTGAAGGTAGGCATGTGAAAGGAATAGAGTATGGTAATATGAAATGAAAGAGGAACGAGAAGTAAAGGAAAAAATGAATAGGCCGTGCAACGACGCTAAGAGATTTCTAACTCTCGAAAGATAAGTGCCGAAGACGGTGGATATCGAAAAAGTATTGGTGTATTGGGACCCCCTTAAGGGGGGGGAGAGCATATTGAACTTGAAAGAGATTATGACGTTCTTATGCTCCACAAGGGGAAAATTTTACTAACTTGGACCCAAAGCCCGAAACGATCGCCAAAGCAAGGAAATCCAAGATGCGTATGCTTGCGTACGAGAGAATTGTAAGGGAGTAAGAATTTCCATAGCCCTGCGCCTTGAGTTGTACTATAAGATTTGAGGGACAAAGGCTAAAGGAATAGTTGCGGCAAGAGCCCAAGGATTTAGTTTGAACTCAAATTATGAGCTGCCGTAAGTGTAGCTGTATTGTGAAGGATAGCGAAGGGTGCAGGACCATTTCGTATATACATAACCATTATAGTCACTAGCGACAAGGTCATGTGAGTGAGCATTCGAATGTAAAGATGAATGGTGACAAGGATGTAAGGACTAATGATGCTGACCATCGAACCGCGAGTAAGTCTTAGCATGGCATTTCACCCGCAGTTTGACGCGCAGACCGAGCATGCTATTCTGACGTTAAGGGATACGTTACGGGCCTGCGTTATTGATTTCAAGAGGTAGCTAGAATAATCGTACGCCACTTATGGGAGTTGCCGGTAATCGAGCTACTATTCTCGCGCCGGATAGCCGTATGAGGCTCGGTATGGCGAAGGTGCGAACACCGATTGGGCTGGTTCAATATTGGTAAAACTAAATTAATTGGGGCCGATATGACTCGGCAAGTAGGCGGCAAAGTGAAAACTCATTCGGGAGCGGTTATTAGCGACTCGGAGGCAATAGAAGTCATATACAGATACTCGACGTCGACACCTAGGGTTCCAGGTCGACGATTGGGTATCTTTGGAAGTGTCGCCCTTGAAGGGTGTTAGGAGATTCGGCAAAAAAAAAGGAGGAAGCTCAGTCCGAGGCATATTGAATCTCATCAGACCGTCCGTAAAGTAGGCAAGACTACCTATGAATTAGACCTACCGTCTGGGTTGGGAGCAGTGCATCCAGTCTACCGCGTGTTAATGCTTCACGAATGCATTGGTGATTCTTCCAAAGTACATCCTATAGATGATATCCAGGCGACAGAGGAATTAGCCTACGAGGAACAACCTATAACTATACTGAGTCGTCAGGTGAGAAGATTACGTACTACAGGCGTAACTGTCGTTAAGGTATTGTGGCGGAGCAGTGGCAGAGAAGAGATGCAGAATACGTATCCCTACCTGTCTCCTATGTTTACAAGCGATCTAATTCCTTAATTGGTTACGTTGATTGATAAAGGAGCTATATGTGACAGCGATAAAAGAGGACCCTCCCCCCGAAGCATTTATAAGACCCTATAAGATTAGTTTAACATTCGAGGATGAATGTTTTAAAGGGGGGAGGATGTTATATCCCGTATTTTATACGTCGGGATGTTCCGAGCTATTGGCGGAAAGTTAAGGACAAGACTACTCCGGGATGCGAGGTCGAGATTTTTGACCTTCGATTTTATTTTAAGGCATAAATTGCTTATGATTTTATTGGTATGGAATATTAAAGAAAATTTGGGGTCAAAAGCGAAGTTCGGGAAGTCTAGTTCCCAACACAACAAACCGCTCCTCAATCGGACATCGAGGTAAGGAGATATGGACGTTACAAGTCGGGCTAGCAGACAGGAAAATGGTCTGCGCGAACGCGCCAGAGAGTGGCGCGAATGCGCAGAAGGCCAAGGGCCAATACAGCGCGAATGCGCCACTAAGGGGGCGCGAACGCGCTGAACAAAATTAAAGGACTCAGGTTCAAGATGAAGGTTATATTATAAGAATGTGATAATAACATATATATGACATTTGGAGACC
>NW_026718173.1:0-13435 GCF_029784015.1 Lycium ferocissimum
GTGGTTAAAAAAATCTCCACTTCATATCCCGGAATAATCTTGTCCTTAACTTTCCGCAATTAGCCCGGAATGTCCCGACGTACAAAAATGCGGGATATAACAGATAGAAACAGAGAGGTTCGGGTAAGTCCGTGATAACTGTTACTTTACTTGAATGGTTGATAGGTAAAAGGTTGACATAGTTAGTATTAAACAAAATATGTTGAGATATGAAATCTTAGTTACTAATCTAAGAAAGATTTGTTGTTTGCGTTCGTGATCATAAAGGTCTAGAGAAGTTGTAATCATTAGAGGTATAATTGGAATTAGTATGATCAACTTCAATATATTAGATGATGCATATGTGTTGTAGCAATTCCTGTGGTAGGTTCGAGCACAGGAATATGAAAATTGGGTCTTTGAGCTAAACTTAGAAATAAGCTTTGACTGATAAGATGAATGGAGAGTGTTTAGGGCACACTTAGTGCCGTGGAGGCTTCCGTGTGATTATGATGCATGTCCTTCAGTTATCGTCAACCTTCGTACTCCCTTTCTTCGTTCGAGGACGAACGATGGGTAAATTGGTATCTAATGTAACGACCCGTTTAGTCATTATAGTGTCTTGACCCATTTAACCTTGTTGACCCTTACCCAAGTCCCATTAGTATGATCTATGACTTAATGTAGTCATTGGGTTGGTTTCCACAAGATTCGAGTGTAAATTGAGTCATTGATAGAGAAGCTAGTTAAGTTAGCGAGTTAGAGTTGACCACGGTCAACGTTGAGTAAGGATGACCCTGTGTCAATGTTTTGAAAGTTACAACATGTTAATATGACTATTTCTAACTTGTCCACAACTTTTGGTGAGGTTCCAAAGAGTTTCAGATGAGTTTGGGTTTTGTCGCGCTCGTATTCGATGTTTTTGCCGGAGGTCTGTGGATAGAAATGGCTCCATATTGATCATATCACCTTTGTTTTGGGTGAGTTTTGAACCATTAGATCCATATCAAAATTACAAAGCTATAGGAAAAAGGATAGTCGCGTTTGTCCACCGTATGAGGGAGTTATGCCTGTTTTAGTGCAGACTGTTCTAGTTGGCCGCTGGCAGCGACCAAAAGGCCGCTAAAGCGGTACCATTGCAGCGGTCTGGTGACCGCTACAGTGGCCAGCAGGGGCCAAAATGCCCTATTTTAATCCCCCAACTCCTACCCATTACTCCCAAGACCCCAAAGTCATTTTTCAAGAGAGAAAGAGGCAAAATTCATTCCATTCATTGGTGAAAGCATCTTGGAGGGTAAGTCTCCACATTTATTTGTCCCTTTTCCTTTCTTCTTCAAGTTCCACGATTATTTTAAGGTCCATCAATAGTGGGTGAAAACCCTTGAACTCTAGAATTAGTAAACCCTTAAATAATTGGTGGGTTGTTGATTTTGTAGCTGATTAATCATCTAGGAGTATAGATTATCACTTTCGAGAAAAGGAATTTGATTTCTTATGGTTGAAATTGCATGTTGAGACTTAGGGTTCTAATAAAAATGGAAGCTTTGTTCTAAAATCTATTGGAAAGGGTAAAATTGATTAGAAACCCATGAATTGAAGGCTAATGATTGTAGAGATAGAAGTTATGATAAATTCACCATTAAAGGATGGTTTCATCCATTAAAAAGGGGTAGAAGTAAGTGGGTCTTCTTCCCCAAATGGCTGTTCTTTTTTAAATATATGGTTTGTTGCTTACTTAGCATCATATTGTTAGACTTTGACCATTATGAGGCGTTTCGAAAATAGAAGACTCATGTGGAGTAGTTCGTGGCTCCTGTTATGCATTTGAGGTAGGTTAGGCTTACTTTAGTTAGACTTTGATTAGCGAAACTCTTTACACCTCGAAATTTTTTACGTCATTTGCGTCGTGAGTAAACTAACTTAAGCTCGGAGGGGTCCTGGAACCCTTATAAGGTTAAGGAATACTTTTAACAAGTGTTAAGAAAGTGTCTAAAGGTTCTGGGATCAAGTAAATCGAAGAAAATAAGTTTGTCGAAAATTTGAAAAATTTGGCGGAATTTGGACGAAAATTTTGGGTCAACTTCAGAGAGGTATATCTCCTAGTATATCAAGAGTTTTGAGGTATTTCAAGAGCCTAAAATGAAGTTCATCGAGTGTAGTTTTTAACGCAACAAATTGTTCGTCAATGCGACTGAGTTATGGGTATTTTAAAACAGATGTTAGAAGCCCGCGAACCTACACGGAAACTCTAGAAGCCACTTAAAAAGGCCCAACAATTTCGGCCTATAGCCCAAAACCGAATTGGACTACTATATATACCCCTTAAGTCATCTAATTCATCTCATTTTTCACCATTTCTCATCTCTACACCTCCCTAGAATCTCCCACAACATTCATCCAATCTGCAAACCCCTCTAAACATATCCCAAATCCTCTAGAATATTCTTCCAACTTCCACAACATGCACATATATTCATATAAGTCTATATGACAATTTTGGGTCATTTTTAACATAGCCTCAAGTCCTAGGAAGTCCTAGAAACTTCTACAAACATATTTCCAAGCCCAAACCAAGGATCAAAGTGAAGATTAAAGTGGCTAAGATTTCCAAGTGAGGTCTACACTTGTCTCCTCTTCTTGAAGATATTTGGGTAGATATCTGGAAGGTGAAGTAACCATGGAATTGAAGTGTTCTTGAATTTTGAGGTAAGATTTCATCTTAGTTTTATGTTTATAAGTTTGTTTGGTAATTATGTTAAGATTTGAGAAGGAGAAAATTTGGAGGAAAAGTTCAAATATGCATTTGATGATATTTTGAGTTGTGAATTAACTTGAGTTATAATTATAGTATGTTTTGAGCATAACCTTGTTATGAGGGATAATAATAATGTTAAGGAATCATCGTATACGAGTGTATAAGGGGTTGTATGTAGTTGTTGTTATGGAATGATTATGAAAAAAGGTTTTGGGATTAAATGGAGTATAGGTTGAATTTAATCTTTCAAGTATGGAATTGTTGATGTTTTATTGTACTTTGGGAGTTGGTTTGAATATTGGAGGGAATAGAAGATATAGGGGAGATGTTGTTCGAATTTCGGCAGATTTTAAGGGAATTTAATTTGGGGGCTTAAGACAAGCATATGATGATAAGCCTAACAATAGTATGAATGGTTTTATATGTAGATTACGAGACCACGAATGATCTTATGTAGATTGCAAGATGGGAAGTAAGTTAGAAAGTCGAGAAATAAGCTTCCTGGTATGTTAAGGTTGTTCCTTCTTTTCTTTGGCATGATTTCTACTATTGGGCCACCTTTGACTATTCGCACCAAGATGTGCTATTCATGAAGATTATACTCAGGTTACCATAAACCTAGTGTAATAATTCTCTCCAGTTAAGGACAGGTATAAGAATAGTTGGGTTATATAAGATGATAGAATGACAAAAGGAATAACTAGTGTACATGTTGTTTACAGGCTATTATGTTGCCTTTAAGTTATCATTATATGTTTGTATATGCCTGGCCTATGAGCCATGGAGTTATTGCCTGGCCTATGAGCCATGGAGTTGTTACCTGGCCTACGGGTCATGGAATTGATTATACCTGACCTACAGGTCATGGAGTTGTTACCTGACCTACGGGTCATGGAGTTGATTATACATGACCTATGGGTCATGGAGTTGTTACCTGACCTACGGGTCATGGAGTTGATTATACCTGACCTAGGGGTCATGGAGTTGATTATACCTGACCTACGGGTCATGGAGTTGCTTATACCTGACCTACAGGTCATGGAGTTGATTATACCTGGCCTATGAGTCATGAAGTTATCTATTCCTGACCTTTGAGTCACAGAGTTATATCTATAGAATTATGTTATCTTGCCTTAGATGAGAGGCAACCCAGGTAGAGTACCTCCAGATACTTTCTTGAGATATCTAGAGTACAGTTTGTTATTTCATTTCAGTTGTTATCTTGCCTTACATACTCGGTACATTGTTTCGTACTGACGTCCCTTTTGCTTGGGGGCGCTGCGTTCATGCCCGCAGGTTCAGGTAATCGGACAGACGATCCAGCTCAGTAGGCCTTCCACTCAGCCGCAGTCAGTGCGCTCCACTTGGTCCGGAGCTGCAGTCCCTTTGTGGTGTGCTATTTTGACATGTATATATGGGTATGACGTGGCCATGTCCTGTCCTTTCTACAGTTCGTGTTCCCTAGAGGTCTGTAGACAGTTGTATGTAGTTGGGGTGTTATGTAGCCTTGTTGGCTCTCAGTCTTGTTGTTCAACTTACATTGCAGCCTCGTTGGCTTGCTCTATTGTGTAATTATATTTTGAATACTTGTGCACAGTTCAGACGAGATGGTCAGTATATATATATATAACTATATTACAGCCTTGCCGGCTACATCGAGTATTATGTATACCCTTGTGATTGATTTTACGACATGTTAAAGGTATTGATTGTGATGTATGTCAAAATTAAGGTAGCAAGCGCTATAGAGAGAATTAGGATTGGGTTTTCTCGGGAATTAAAGTCAGGTAGCAGTAACACGACCAAATATGAAAGCACGAGCATTAGGAAAAAGAAGGTTATGATATCATGAAGGGGAGAGAAACTTGGACAAGGAAAACATATACACATTGAGGATCAGGTAATATATTTGAGGAAAAGGTTAGGATGAAAGCAGGAAAGTAGATAATAGGATCAAATTTAAATAAATCAACGGGAGATAGAGTAATGTTGTACGTGACAAAGGATGAACGTGATCAAGAAGGTTGTAAATAATGGACAACGGTGCATCCTTGAGAAGAAATAAACAGGTCATATAAGAGCGATGAGGAAATTTTAAGCTCCTGAGGTTTAACCTGGAGAATGGACGTGAACCCATGATTGTTACACCTATTTAAGGGAAGAAAGTATCCCAAGAAGAGATTTTCAGCGTCAAAAGGGATTCGCACTCGTAATGAAACACTCCAAAGTCTCCTAAGCTAAGGGTAAAGAATGACTAATGGAAATAGGCGTTTTACGAGTAAAAGAAAACAAAAGAAATTATGAAGACCCTTTTGAGGAAAGATTAGGCCATCCAAGACCAGTACGTCTACAGGAATATGTGACTCCTTGCAAATATGTCCAACTGGCTAGATAAAGTCAGATGATGAATAGTCACAACTAAAATTAGTTACGCATTCGCTGGGAGTATGTACTTATAGGAAAAAGGAGAAACTAATGGGATGTTAAATATAGAATAATGGGCTAACACCCTAAGGGGGGAAGATGAGACAAACAAGTATTGGATCAGAGGTAGGCCTTGTTAAAAGATGAAAATATGGTAATAAAAGTAATTGGAAACTACCTCAAAGGAATATTACACTAGTAGGCCGATAAGATGAAAGGACGATTTGATGATAAACATAACCAGTCAGTCATATGCATGACTAAGTAAAGCTTGAAAGGGAGTACACTAAGGAGGAAATTACTCAGAAATTCAAGATAAGAGTGTAACAGGAAGTTTAGAAATGAAGATGCAGAGAATGATTGAGTATGATGGTATTCGAAGTAGATAGTAAACTAAGATAAAAGTTCAGTGAAATAGCCACCGCGAGCTAATTCTGTGGATACAAAGTCCCAGCATCACAAAATAGCTAGGAAAGCATTGTACAGAGAAGCCTTAAAGGCAAAAGTATTCAAGCCAGAATCTAGTAACATCTTGTCGATGGAAAGAAGTGGAGTTACAAATTGAGAAGGACAAATGAAAATAAACTAGAATTCCAGGCATAGAATATTCAGGAAATGATCAGCATGGAATTATTCGATTATCTAGTAGCTTTGGTTACCCGGTTAAGATGTTCAGTTCTCTACTAGCACATGAGGATCAGTATATACAGAGAAACCTAAAAAATATGAATTACTCCAGTATTATTTCCCACCTTGAGATAAGTGAGTAAGTAGAGCACACTTCTCTGACGTCCAAGGATATGTCATGAGCAAGTATATTAGAACCTTGAGAAAAATTTGGATGACCAGTTAGTATGGATCGAATTTGCATATGGTATTAGTCCTCATTCTAATATCCATATGGCTTATATGAAGTTCTATAAGAATGGGAGAATGTCAGATTTTTTGCAATTGGAATCTCATCTGGAAGAAATTTTCGAAAAGTAATAAGGGAGGCAAGTATGACCCTTGGATATTTTAGACTTCACAAGATTATAGTCGAAGGACCTACTAGAATTACCCCCAAAAAAATTGAAATCTGTATATTCAGTCATTTACATGTCTATGCTTCGCAAGTGTATTGAGAAATTTCCCCATAGTTGTACCAATTGATGATATTTGGGGTATAGAACTGTTATCGTATGAGGAAGTCCCTACTACCCTCTCAGATCACCCAAGTTCTAGGATTGTGGATTAAAAACCAAAAAGGTAGCCTTCGTAATAGTACAACGGAAGACGGTCAAGGTAGAAGAGATGGCTTGAGAAGTTGAGAAAGATATGAGATCCAAGTATCCGCGTTGGTCTCCATTACTAAGGGAGGTCTAGATTGAGACATTATAACCTTCAGGTTGGTAGTACTACAGCTATAGAGGAAGCTCTACCAAAACATCCATAAGATCTTAGTTTAACATTCGAGGACGAATGTTTTTAAAGTGGGAGAGAATGTTACACCTTGAAAATTTTCGCGTCATTTGCGTCGTGAGTAAACTAAAGTAAGCTCGAAGGGCTCATGGAACCCTTATAAGGTTAAGGAATACTCTTAACAAGTGTTAAGAAAGTGTCTAAATATTCCGGGATCAAGCAAATCAAAGAAAATAAGTTTGTCGAAAATTTGAAAAAATTTGGCAGAATTTTGGACAGAAATTTTGGGTCAACTTCAGAGAGGTATATCTCCTAGTATATCAGGAGTTTTGAGGTGTTTCGAGAGCCTAAAATGAAGTTCATCGAGTGTAGCTTCCAAAGCAACAAACCGTTCGTCAATATGACATCGAAGTAGGGAGTTGTTGTTACACCTCGGAAAATTTTATGTCGTTGTGTGATAAATAGACTAATGCAGGGCAAGATACTTAGGATGTCCCTACAAGTAAGAAGGGGTACTTAACGATTCTAATTAAGATTCCAAAGACATTTGAGGCAAGAGAAGAAAGTTCGTTGAGGAAGGCGAAGTATAAGTCGTGTTTTGGAAAGGCTTTGCAAAGTATCAAGCTAATGTTGGTTTAAAAATGTCCTGAGGAAGAGTTATAATGCTCCTTAGATTGCTAATGAAGTGTTAAACAAGTGTTAAGAAGGTTCCATAAGGATTGGAGATCAAATGAAACGACAAGGACAAGTTGGAAAGAGGTGTGAGTTATACGACATTATACGGTCCGTATAACTTTATACAGTCCATATAGTGGCCTGTATAACCGTCACAGTGAGGGGTGATCACTGGGAGTATTATATGGTCACTTATACAAACCATATAAAATTATACGGACCGTATATGGTACCGTATAATGGTTATAGAAAGGATGGTTGTTGGTGCAATTTCATGGTCACTTATACGGACCGTATAAGTTTATACAGACCGTATAAGTATCCGTATAATCCATAACGGGTCAGATTTTCCCAATTATAAATATAAGACCCCAAGCTATTATTTTCATTTCTCATTTTTCCTCCACACTTCTTGAAATCTCTAGAACATTCCAATATGAACAAAAATTCAAGAGAGATCAAAGATTAAATGGAAAAGATTAGTGAAATCAAGTGCAAGGATGCTAACTAGGGTTGATGGAAGCTAGAAATTTCCTTGGAAGTGAAGTTGGGGTTTTCTTCAAGTAAAGTATTTTCATCCAAAGCTCATTCCTACCTAATCAAAGGTGAGTTTTATGTTCATCCCATGTTATTAAGAGTATTGAGTGGTTGAATGACTTAGATTGGGGAAGAAAGTGGAATATGGAGCTCAAATGTGGAAACAATGGTATTCTTGAATGGTAGTTTGACATGAATCATAATTCTTGTTACGTTATGAGTGAAATCTTGTTGTAAATGATACAAATGATGTTAAAGATGTATTATATGAGGATAAATGTGGTGTTAGATTATAGCTATGGTTATGGGTGACTTTGAGAGGGAGTTTTGAGAATTGAATAATGTCTAGCTTAACGAAGTTTATTGATTATGTTATTGTGGGTGTTGTTGTTGATGTTTGGGAGTTGTTATATTATATGGAGAAAGTCGTGGAAACAAAGGAGATGCTGCCCAATTTTCATTAGCTTATGCTTAAGCTTAAATATGTTTCTTGTTATCTAACCTTAGTACGAATTCTCTTGAATGTAGAATCGTGAACATTGGAGGTAAGCGTTTAATCGATAAAGTTAGAGGGGCGTAAAGGTATGTAAGGCTAGTCCCCTTCTTTCCAAGGCATGACCCTTATTTCATGACTTCTTTTCTACATGATCTTCTTACACTCTAAAAGAGGAAGGTTAAAGATTCTCAAAGGCTTCTTATGAGATAGAGATGAGACATGTTCCATGATAATGACGATGATAATGATAATGATGATGATACTGATGCTATGCTAAGCTCGATATTCTTATTTTTATGATTTTATTGATGTGGCTTCTTGTTGATAGTCTCACCTCATGTTACTAGTTACTTCAAGGTGAGACATGACGATCATGACTATTCCATAACATAATCGGAGGTTACCAACCTTACGTCACTCTGATAGAGTTGTAGCTTTCACTTGGACTCTCATGCATGCTTGTGTTATTTTTATAGATGATTCACACCGAGCCTACATGGCCGGGCAACACCACTGCAGTGAGCAGCTTATACCCCGAATACGAGAGGCCTGGACGTGGGCTAATGATGATCACACCGTACCTATATGGTCGGGTAGCTTATATACGTACGATACGATATTTTTATTATAAAAGTTAGCATGCATGACTTCGCCTTAAGAGACATTCAGTTGCGGGTGGGTTCCTAGCTTTATGTTTCTTATATCTTTATTATGCTGTTGTACATGCCTTAAATACTCAGTATATTGTTCGTACTGACGCCCTTTCTTTTATGGATGTTGTGTTCATGCCCACAGGGAGACTGCGCAGACGCCTAGGAGTTCACTCAGCAGATTTGTAGGAGCACTCCACTACTCCGGAGTCGCCATTTCTTGGTATATTCTTTTGTGCACACATTGGGGGCATGGCGGGGTCCTGTCCCGTCCTCATGATTCTAGTACTTAAGTTAGAGGCTCGTAGATATCTGTATGTGGCTTGTAAAGGTTATGTGACCTCTTTATTGTATTTTGTAAATCATTTTGTAGCCTTACGGGTCTGTGCTTATATATATATATATATTGGGTGGTGTTTGAAGGTTGGTTCATGATAAGTTTGCGTTGAGAATGATATATGTCCAGGTTGAGTATGATAGTCAGCATGATAAATGGTGCTCGGTAGTCAGCTCCGGGTACCCGTCATGACCTACGAGATGGGTCATGACAAAAGTGGTATCTGAGTAGTTCCATCCTAGGGTGTGTCTACGAGTCGTTTCCAGTGGAGTCTTACTTATGGGTGTGAAGAGCGCCACACTTGTAAACAAGAGGCTGCGGGGCATTTAGGAATAATGACCGTTCTTATTCTTCATAGATCGTGCGATAGAGCTATGTTACAAGATTTTTCTTTTCCCTAATTGTGCGTTGTGATTTCAGCGATGCCGGTAAAGAGGAAAGCAATAGCCACTCAGAAGGGCAAGACTGCGGCAGGAAGGCGGGTTGAACAAGAGCCGCCGATGAATATAGAAGAGGGTGAGTCCCATAATAAGGCCCTATCTCACACCTCTTACACTCCGCCTGTATTAGAGGAGCAGGAAGGGGCCTCAGCTCCAGCTCCAGTGCCTTCAGTTCCTCCACTGGGTGCTTCGGGTCAGCAGATGACCGAGGCTATTCAGTTGTTGACACAGTTGATTGCAGCTCAGGCTCAACGGCAAAGTGCGGGTCTTGGTGATAGAGCCACTAGTTTAAGGGCCTGTTATTTCATAAGTTTAAATCCCCCAGAATTATCGGGTCGAAGCCGAATGAAGATCTGCAAGGTTTTATAGACGAGATGTTGAGGACGCTGTGGATTAGTCATGCTTCTGATACAGAATCCATGGATTTGGCATCTTATAGGCTCCGTGATGTGGCGGTTATATGGCATAATAACTGGATATCTTCGAGGAAGGAAAATGCCCCTCCCTCGATTTGGCAGGAATTCGTAGATGCTTTCATCCGCCACTATTTTCCACCCGAGGTTCGAAGGGCCTGAGCTGACAGGTTTCTGAATCTAAAGCAAGGGAATATGAGTGCTTGGGAATATAGTCTCCATTTTAATTCATTGGCTAGATATGCTCCTACTATGGGAGACAGGGTACATAGATTTGTGAGTGGCTTAGGGCCACATTTGTTCAAAGATTATTTAACAGCTTCACTCCAGGAAGGGATGGATATCTCTCGTATTCAGGCCCATGCTTAAAATTCAGAGGAGCAACAGCAACCGCAAAGGGGTGAGCGTGATATTGATAGAAGGCAGAGCAAGAGGGCCAGATCTGCTGATGCTAATATTGAGTATAGAGGGGGTCAGTGGCCACAGTATTCCAGATATTCTGACCTATCTGCGACTAGTGCTCCTCCTCGATTTGTGGGCAGGAGATTTATTCAGGACAGGGTCAAAGCTCGAGAGCTTCGGGCTCTCAGGTTGGAGGTGATCCCAGTCAGAGGAGACCACCGTTACCGCGATGCAGCCAGTGCAGTAGATTTCATTCGGGTCCGTGTTGCCATGGCTCTGATGATCTTTATGCCTGTGGTCAGGTTAGGCATATGATATGTGATTATCCATCGATGGGTGGTAAAGTTGGGGCCCATCCTACAGGATCAGCAGCCTGCTTTTCTTCGTCCGTGCACCCCGTAGGGCAGACTCCCCAAGCTTTAGTAGGCTATGGTAGGGGCAGAGGGGTAGCCTCCAGTTCAGGTGGCCCCCAGCCCCGTATTTATGCTTTAGCCGGACGCCAGGATCTTGAGTTTTTCCCTGATGTGCTTACAGGTATACTATCCATATTCTCTCATGATGTTTATGCATTGATTGATCCGGATTCTACGTTGTCTTATATCACTCCTTATATTGATGGCCATGTTAGGGTAAAGCCTGAGCCAATTAAACCTTTTGAGGTATCTACTCCGGTTGGTGATCCAGTAATAGCTAGACAAGTATATAGAAATTGTGTGATTATGGTATGTGACCGTTAGACTAAAGCTGATTTGATTGAACTAGAAATGTTAGATTTTGATGTGATTATGGGCATGGATTGGTTGGCCTCTTTTTATGCTAATGTAGATTGCAGAACAAAGACAGTTCGATTCTAATTTCTAGGAGAACCAGTGCTTGAATAGAAGGGCAATACAGCGTCTCCAAGGGGCAGGTTTATTTCCTACCTTAAAGCAAGAAAGATGATTGCAAAAGGCTATATTTATCATCTAGTCCGGGTTCATGACACTGAAGCTAAGCCCCCGACTTTTCAATCCGTCCCGGTAGTAAATGAGTTTTCGGATGTATTTCCAGATGAACATCCAGGCCTTCCACCGAAACAAGAAATTCATTTTACCATTAATGTGCTGCTGGACACCGAGCCTATATCTATACCTCCATAAAGAATGGCTCCTGTAGAATTGAAAGACCTAACGGCGCAATTGAAGGATTTTCTTGAGAAGGAATTTATTAGACCCAGTTCATCGCCATGGGGAGTGCCTGTCTTATTCATAAGAAAGAAAGATGGTTCTTTACGAATGTGCATCTACTATAGGCAGATGAACAAGGTGACGATAAAGAATAAATATCCTCTTCCAAGAATCGATGGTTTGTTTGACCAATTACAGGGCGCCAAGTGGTTTTCCAAAATTGATTTGAGATCGGGGTACCATCAAGTGAGGGTTAGAGAAGAAGACATTCCGAAAACAGCTTTCAGAACTAGATATCGCCATTATGAATTTCAGGTGATGTCATTTGGGTTGACTAACGCTCCGGCAGTGTTTATGAATTTGATGAATAATGTATTTAGGCCCTTTCTAGATCTATTTGTGATCGTGTTCATCTATGACATTTTGGTATATTCTCGATCGGAAACAGAGCATGCGGATCATCTACATACTGTCCTCAAAATTCTTCGAACTCGTGAATTGTATGCTAAATTTTCAAAATATGAGTTCTGGCTAAATTTTGTGACTTTTCTGGGCCATATTATCTCAGCTGATGGTATTCATGTAGACACTCAAAAGATGAGGATGTGAAGACTTGGCCGAGGCCTACAACGCCTACAGAGGTTCGAAGCTTTCTAGGATTGGCAGGTTACTACAGGAGATTTTTGGAAGGATTTTCTTCCATTTCTGCCCCGTTGACGAAGCTAACTTAGAAATTAGCAAAATTTCAATGGACCGATGCTTGTGAGCGCAGCTTCCAGGAATTGAAAGGTAGATTGACTTCAGCCCCAGTCCTGATGCTTCCTGAAGGGTCAGAAGGCTATATTGTTTATTGTGATGCCTCCGGTGTTGGGTTAGGCTGTGTATTAATGTAGCATGGGAAGGTTATAGAATATGCTTCTAGGCAGTTGCGAAAACATGAGAAGAATTACCCGACCCATGATCTTGAATTAGCAGCATTTATTCATGCACTGAAGCTATGGAGACATTATTTTTATGGTACTCATGTTGATATTTACACATATCATAAGAGTATTCAGTATATTTTCAAGCAGAAGGAGTTGAATCTACGGCAGAGGAGATGGTTAGAATTGCTAAAGGATTATGATGTGAGTATTTTATATCACCCCTGAAAAGCAAACGTGGTGGCTGATGCTCTCAGCCGTAAATCCATGTGTCACACCCCGACCTTACTAGGGTGTGATGGGCACCCGACTCTCCTCAGAGTCGAGCGAACCCTCAGACTCTATTTACGCACATATTTTTTTTTTCCAAATCTCTAAACTGACTAATCATGAAATACATAATGAAGCTTATAAATCGACAAAATCTGTAATTATACAAGATTTACTACATAACACAAATCGACATGTACCGAATGGATGGGCCGATTGACATCGACATATCATACCCACGACGCGTATTTGTCAAAGTCTCTAACGGATCCGGAAAATCATAACGGACAAACTCGACTCGGCGGCACTCTAGGGAAAATGGAGCTTGCCATCTCCGTGGAACATCTTCTATAATGACTTCAGCTCATACGGAATTGTCACTGCCCGCGGCATAAACAACGACCGAGAAGAAAGGGATCGATGCGAATATGCGAGTACGTAAGGCGTGCAATACGGAGAAACAAAACTATAGCCCAAACGACGGAACTATCGAGAATTTTCGTTCTTTCGAATGAGCGAGCTTACCTCCCGGACGCAATTCATGCATACTGTTCATATGCTAAAAAA
>NW_026718174.1:0-15290 GCF_029784015.1 Lycium ferocissimum
AGATATATGTGCTTTTTGATATACCCAAAAGATTTATTTTCTTTGACGTTCATTGAAATGTCTCGGATTTTCCCATGATTTTATGTACATATTGACTTAAAAAGGTTAAAGTTGCATTTATTATCCACCTTAAGGCAATCAAATTAACAAGCTCATCTTTATCCCTCTTATGTTCTATATTTCTTATCATGTTGTTATTCATACCTTACATACTCAGTACATTGTTCGTACTGACATCCCTTCTTGTGGACGCTGCGTTTCATGCCACGCAGATGTATGCATATGAGTAAAAGACATTGGATATAGGATGTTCCCAGGCTATCAGCTGTATTGGTGAGCTACATCTCAGTTTGGAGTGTTACCGAGTCAAAGTACTTATGTTATGGTATCTCGTGTATGTTAGAGACTTTTGCAGACAGTATCCTGTGGATAGTGCGTCGAGATGTCGACAGTGGTGTAAAGCGACCATATAGGTCGATGTGCTTTTATGCTTTATTTTTAAAAGATTTTATTGTGACTAAAGGTTTTCTTTGAATTAGCGATAAGGGAGAAGTCCATAATTTGGCGAAAGAGTTTTATTGAAAAGTTTTTTTTGTTTACCTGACGGAAGCGTCATTTCGTAGATTAAAGGTTCACAAAAAAAAATTGTGACTCCTAGATGGAATAGTAGTATGGCACTAAGCCGAGTAGGGTCTTGGGTGTCAGTCGTAGCCCTTCGATTTGGGTCGTGACATATACGACCCAGACGCGGCAATGCTCTAGGAAGAAGTAAAGCCCACCAATCAAAACTGGTACCTGAAAGCAGCCTAATGGGGAAGATCCTCGTCCCGTTTGTCTACACCTGCGGGCATAAACGCAGCATCCACAAGAAGGGACGTCAGTACGAATAATTTACTGAGTATGTAAGGCAGAAATGTAACATCATTAATATATATAAACTGCAGGAAGGAAAGATAAGCAACAACATGGCACTTCTGACTTACTAATGAGAAACCAGTGCACATGTCTCTTTATGCTCTCATATCTTTGACTCTATCTATGCATAATACTGTGATCCTGACCTATATATTATCCTGGTGCTATTTGCCCAACTGATTAGTGGTAACTGCCCGACCGGCCGTAGCGCGGTGGTAACTGCCCGTCCGATTATCGCCCGACGGTAGAGCGCAATTGCCCGACGATCGGGTAACTGCCAACCGCGTGCTCGATGGTAGCGCCCACCAGCCGAGCAGGTGGTAATAACGCCAACCGCGTAGCATGGTGGTAAATACATATCGCCTAACCGGTCAAAGACCAGGTGTAAATACATATTAATGGTCGTAGACCAGTGGTAAATACATATCTGCCCAACCAGCCGCAGCCCGTTGGTAACATCTGCCCGACTGGTCATAGACAAGTGGTAATTATAATCACCATCATGACCTGGTCTCCCTGAGTAATCCCTATACACTTCTCGCGGGTCATCCAACATTGGTTATAAACGTACGCGATCACGTAAGTCTTATAAGCCTTTATTCACAGGCCATAAGGACCTCTTACCGCTTAACTGAACATTAACCAAATTCTGAGACAAATCATAAGCCTCTCTTCTAGCATCAAATACCTTATTGGCGATCCTCTGCTAGCACTCTATTCATGTCTCACAAAACATTACCTAAGTACATATTTCTAAATGCATCGGAGTGACATAAGGTCGGTAAACCTCCGATTAACATTATGGAACTATCATCATGAGCATATCTCACCTTGAAGGAACAAGATCATAAGATGAGATCAACAACAATGAATAACATCTATATTCATGAAACGAGCTCAATGATATCATAAGAACATTGGGAAATATAAGCCTTGGTACTTTTAGAAACAGGGTTATTGAGGATATCATATATAGGTTCACAACAAAGGAATCATGCCTTAAGAAAGAAAGGTTTAGCCTTAACATACCTGGAAGCTCACTTCCCGACTTTCCAACCTACCTCTTGTCTTTCAATCTACTTAAGATCGTTAATAGTCTCGTAATCTACATATAAAATCATTCATACTATTGTTAGGCTCACCATCATACACTTGTCTCAAGCCTTTAATTAAAATCCTTTTAGAATCTGCACCGAATTCGGGTAGCATCTCCCTGTTTATGTGCCTAGCCCGAAATCACTACCAACAAAACAACAACAATAGCAATACTAATATCAACAACATCATCATCACTGCTAAAATATTCCATAAAACATCCCATACGATGTTTTTCAATATACAACAACAATATATGCTTCCTTTCTTCCCGATTAAGGAGCATAATCTCATCAACACACCAACAACATTAGATACTATCCATATACATGGAAATCAGCCCAACCACACGGCCACAACATGCTCAAAACAGTCCATAAACTCAACAACTATAACACAACACTTTATGACCTTTCCTCCATAATTAATTTCACTTTTTAGACTTGCTAAACCTTCAAATCAACTCAACATAAGCGATAGGATGAAGAACATACCTTATACTTGAAGAAATTCAGCCACGGGTTTCTTAACTTTCTTCCAAGACCAAACTTACCATGGACTTTACGCGTAAAACTAGCGCCCGAATGGACTAGTTGGGCGTAATCTTGTTAAATCCTTGATTTAATGGGCGATTTCTCGAACTCATGAGAGTTTAGAATGATGAAAAAATGGGGTTGATGGGGGCCTAAAAATAGTAAGCCGCGAGATTCTTTATCTTAAAATGCCAATAACTCCATACTCCGATGTCTTTTTGATGAGCAGTTCATTGCATTGGAAACTAGACTCGACGAACTTTATTTTAGGCTTTTGAAACAACTTAAAACTCATGATATACCCGGAGATATCTTGTCACGACCCAATGAGGCGCGACTAGGCACCGTACGTACCAAAAGCCAAAAATAGTAACGCGAGTATTTGGAAAAATTTACAGTCTCCTCTATTTTGCGTACTAACCAAAAATTTTCTGCACTCAGGAAATACCAGCAAAGGCCACACGGGGCCAACATATCCATATACACATATATAGGCGAGCCGACAAGGCTGCCGCCGTAGATAACCGTCCAAACATATGATACATACACACCCGTACGCAGACGGGACCATAACCCACTTTTATGTCTACAGGCCTCTAACATACAGAACAGAATCAGAAGACGGGACAGGGCCCCGCCGTACCCGGATGACTATATGTACAAGGCAGACAAACATCAGAAGATATATACCAAAAATATCAGCTCCGGAACAACAGGAGCACTCCTCTGCACGAACAGATGTCCTAAGCTGGCGGTGTATCAAAAGGCGCGTCTATACCTGCGGGCATGTAGCGCAGCCCCCGAAGAACAGGGGGTCAGTACGGAAAATGTACCGAGTATGTAAAGCGGAAATGTGACAAATATAACCGTAGTCGGAAAAACGAGTGCGAGAAATATAAATGTCAAAACCGTAGTCGGAAGCCGGAGATATAAAGAAGTAGGCGACAGTACGAAGTACCAAATGAGTATTTTATCCGAGACCTCGAAACATAATGCCAATGGTTAAGTAATGCTTACCGGATCATATGTCATCATATAGACTTATATCGTGTCCCGGCCCTTTGATAAGGGACTCGGTAGATGAAATCATATTTATAGCAAAACCATACATCACATATGCAAATAACGTGTCCGGCCCTTTGTTAAGGGACTCGGTAGTATAAAATCATGCATGTCGAATCGGTATCATGTGTACATAACGTGTCCCGGCCCCCTTTGCGGGTCTCGGTGAATAATCATAAGGTGCCATCGGCCGCCATCCCCGTATCATTACATCATAATCATATACGGATAACGTGTCCCGGCCCGCAAGTACGAGGGACTCGGTGAATAATGCAGAGAAGTGCGCACGAGATCATGTCCTGGCCCGGGCTCAGTGAAAAGACATATCATAACTTGCACGAACAGAGCAATGCAGAAACATATGCATACCAGACCAGACTTGATAGACAGTTCAAATAATAAGTCATAATACGTACCTTTCGGCAATCGTGACGGATTATGTCAACAGAATTTTAAGATTGTTCGCACGTAGCAAATATATCACAAGGCTCATGGAATATTCAAAACGATCGTTCTTTAACAAACGGAACAGTTTAAATGACATATCATTTCAATGAAATCGGACGATAGTCGTAGTACATATGTATGCCCTTTTTGGGGATGGCATGATTACTTACTTCAAATCATGTTTCTAAGATCACAAGTACATATCAAAATATATTATAGGCTCATTATATTTATACTTGACAACGGTACAATGATCGAGAAGACTCTTTAAGCATCGTATAGAAATAAATCAATTTAAACCATAATTAGAGGTCTCGGTGCCGTGGGCCCACCTCGGGTAAATCGAGGGGGTGAACTCAAATTATGGATCTTAAACCCTAGGGAATCATTCATGAGAGTTTTGGGACAATCCGAGTTCATTTGTGAAGACTACATACATATAAGTCACTTTGATGACAATTTGTAAAGAAACTAATTCAAATTGCGAAGGAAATGGGGCCGATTTCAATCTCGGGTTTCAAGAGACGAGAATCATATCTAAGGCTCGCGACCGAGCCTATTACGTTTAGAACATGCCTAAGAATGAAAGGGAAGACTTTACATACCTTCGTTATGCTTTACGCTCGTCTATTTCGATTCCCGTTTCGTCAAAAATACGCAAATGGTCATCTTTACCGGTTACTATTCATGAAGGTTAACATTTTAATCTTTGGGTCATACTTGGCTACCGAAATTTCGGCAGCACTTTCCCTATACATACAACACCCCGAGATTCAACTCGGTTCAAGATAATCAACAACAGCCCAACAACAATACCAATAACAATAACAAGTATTACAAAATACACAATATGGCACACTAGCCATCTTTCCAACCTAACATGACATTTTTCATTCCGACCTTACATTTCCAAGTCAATCTTACCATTTTCATATTCATCACTTATCAAGATCATTACAACATAATTCGGAGGCATATCATATCGTTTTCACCAAATATTCATAGAATATACACAATATACAAGCCTCCTACCAAAGTCATATTTCACCCACAACTTCTAATCTTTTAGCAAACATATTCATGACATATTTCTATCTTCCAACTTCATCAATAACAACATCCTCCACATTCTACAAATTAAATACATTTGTTTTCATCCAAAATTTTCTTCAAACCCCATTCTACAATTCAGCCATACCAACAAATGAATTTATCACGCTATTTTCTTCGTTCTAATCCGTTAAAACTCTAAATAAACTTGTTAACAATGAAAAAAAAAAACCTTATTCATACCTTAAGTGCACAGCCACCACGTCCACCCTCTTATTTTTAGTTGATTTTTAGCTCAAATCGAAGGCAACGCGACGTAGAACACTTTTCTCTTTATGGGCTTCGGGATTCGGGGCTCCGATTTTGGTCAAAAATTGATTTTCTCTCTAGGCTCTCCTCTATCTTTTTCTCTAGAGTTTTCCAGGTCTTGTTAGTCTGAAAATGATGGAGAGAAACTGAATTTTGCCATTAAAAAGCGTGGGTAATGGGCCTGACCCGAATTGGAATCGGGTTGGGCCCATTTCACTGCCCAGCTTGACCTTTCGACCTTAAAACGTCCATATCTCCTTGTACCGACGTCGCCTGGGAGCCCACGACCTACCGTTGGAAAGATATTTCAATTATCTACAACTTTTATTTACTGGACGTTTTCCCAAATTCCAAACTTATAATGCCGTTGTTGCCCCTCCAAGTCGGTCATCCGAAAACGTTTTCTTAAAAATATTCGTCTGGAGGGCTTCCACTTTGATTTGGCCCCAGGGCCCTTCACGAGTTGTGTTTAGCTTTACATATGCGACTCATATAACTTGTCAAATGTCCCAAAAAAAAATCTTGACGTGTGGGCCCCACCTCAGCTTACAATTAATTCGACGTTCGAAAATGCAGGATATAACATTCTCCCCCCCTTTAGAACATTCGTCCTCGAATGTTAGATTGGCCTTATAGGTCCTACAATGGTTTCGGGGAGGTCCTCTTACCAACTACATACTTGTCTCTTTAATCGGAGCGCGTGTGGGGTGTTCATTGTTCAACCCCCGTTTGCTCCATCCCAATATATGTTTTACTTCCATTTTAACAACCTTCTTATCCTTTCTTCTCGGTCCCTTGCAACGTTATCATAATCCCACATCATACCGGACAGATCATGATTGGAGTCGGACGCATAGAAACATATCGGACGGATCCATAATTAGAGTCGGACGTCTTCGAACTATGTCGGACAGATCCGTAGTCAAAGTCAGACGTATAGAAGTATGTCGAACAGATTCGTGTTCGAGTCGGACGTACGGACTTGTATCGAAGATTTGTGATCGAGCCGGACATACAAAAGCATATCGGACAAACCTATATTCGAGCCGGGTGTCTTGGACTATATCGGATAAATCCGTAGTCGAATCGGACGCATAGAAGCATGTCGGACGGATCGGTAATCGGAGTCGGACATATAGAGGTTTATCGGACGGATGTGTAATCGGATTCGAAGAAGTACGAGAGGAGTAATAGGCAAAACCTCATCAAAGTCAAAGGCGCGAAGTACGGTCGGAGGCGCAGACGTATAACAGACAGAATCGTGATCAGAATCAGACCACTTCCACTAAGGCTTTAGTGATTTACGAAAATTTTCCCTTCACCATATTTCTCAGATTTCTATTTGGATTTCTATTTGGATTTCCTTTTTATACCTTTGATACATAACATTCCCTTATCGCGTCTTATCGCAAACGTGCAATCACAATATACATATATATTCATGCGCAATGTTTCCGATTCTCATTCGAACTCTTTTCCAATTTCTTCTTACTCGATCTAGGCATAGTAAGGTGATTCATAGGTCAAGTTTCCAAATAAAGTCTCACCCTCACATAATTTTTTTTTTCAATTCCTACACAATTAACTTCCGCTTCGTTGGTTGGTTCCTTCAAGATTCTCGCTTATTCACATTTCTTGTCCTTCATCTCTTCTCATATCCGTACTCATTTTCTTTTTCACATATCGCCACACTAGACTAATTTGTAATGTAGTCGGGGTTTGTCTATTCTTTGACAACATTCGTATTCAAATCTCGCTTCGTTTCATGTATTCCGTTCGGTAAACCTTTCGTCTATCACAACTTTAGTCGGCGGGACTCGACTCCTAATCAGTATGGTCACCAGAGGAAAATCATACACATACACATACATTCACTAGTATCTTATTTGCGAACGTCTCCGACCATTATTCAAATTCTCTCAATTTCCCGAGCGGTATTGCGCTTCTTCTTTTCGCCCATTTAGTTCGCCTCGGTCTGCGTGACTCTGTAAGGGCACTAGCTATTCCACACATTCTCTTTTCCTTTAGGTTACCCCAAATTTCCATTCATAACTCATACTTATACTTGTGATTTTTTTTTTTTTTTTTATATCCTTCCCAGGGGGTCACCCATCCCAGAATTGCTCTAGCCTGCGCACGCTTAACCTCGAAACTTTCACGCGTTTTGATGCGTTAGGGCTAGTATAATTTTGTCGACTGCCCCGCACGACCTTTGTCACATAATTTAGGGCAGATCGGGATCTTAGTAAATTTTGAGAAAATTCTCGTAATGGGTCCCACCACCGGCTATACCATACAATTACCATATTGCCCTTCTGAACTTTCGATATTCACTTTCATCTGGGGTTTCTAAACTCATACTGATATCATACACACATCGGAAATTCTAGGAAACTTATGTACTCATAAATGATCAATCTTGGGTCTAACCAGGGAGCTGGCCGTGGGAATCGTGTCCATCATCCTCATCTCCGCCCGCCACCCGCTCGTTTGACTCCCGGTATTACCCGCATCTGAGTCTGAGGAGTATAGATAACCAGGCAATTCCTGGTTTACTGATGGCCAGGACAAAGGACTAGCGTAAGGTGTAACACTCTCCGGGGAGGCCTGTCTAACATAGTGCTCTAATACAGGAGCTGCTGGCATAGGCTCAGAAATCTCCTCCTCCGGGGTCCCAGAAGAATACTGCGGGCGATCCGTACCATGGCTATCCTCCTCCCAGAGGTAAGAAACTACGGAGGGATCGTCGCCGGATCCTTCGAGGGGTCCGTATCATAGGCCGCCCTCCGTAGGATCCTCGACGGATCGGTCTCAATCGAGTAGGCGGGGCTCCGCCTACTCGGTCTGGCGACATCCTAGGGGCCTTCTTAGCACCCCCATCCCCCTCGTCGAAGCTATCCTCTTCATCCTTTATCAATCTACAATCACTGCGGGGAGGAGGATCGAAACAATTTTCCAAAATACCGACGTCGTTACTCTTTTGGAGCCTCGACGTAAACACGACAATTCGTTGGGAGAACACCCTAACATTACGGCTCTATCGCACGATCTAAGATTCAAAGAAAGGTAACACCCTAAATGTCATGTAGCCTCTTGTCTATAGATGTGGTGCACAACACACCGATAAACAAGACTCTACCCGGACACGGCCTCGTAGACATTCCGAGGACTAACCGCTCGATACCACTTTTGTCACGACCCAACCCCGTGAGCCGCGACTAGCGCCCGAACCGGGCACCCGTACGTACCAAAAGCCAAAAATAGTAACGCGAGTATTTGGAAAAATTTGGGCGAGTCTCCTCTATTTTGCGTACTAACCAAAAATTAACCGCACTCAGAAATACAACAAAGGCCACACGGGGCCAACATATCCATATACACATATATAGGCGAGCCGACAAGTGCACGCCGCGGTAGATAACCGTCCAAACATATGATACATACACAGACTGTACAGACGGGACCATAACCCACTTTTATGTCTACAGGCCTCTAACATACAGAACAGAATCAGAAGACGGGACAGGGCCCCGCCGTACCCGGATGACTATATGTACAAGGCAGACAAACATCAGAAGATATATACCAAAATATCAGCTCCGGAACAAGGGAGCACTCCCAACAGCGTTAAGAACGGATGTCCTACAGTGGCGGTGTATCAAAAAGCGCGTGCCGTACTGCGCGGGCATGTAGCGCGACACCCCCGAAGAACCTGGGGGTCGGTACGGAAAATGTACCGAGTATGTAAAGCGAAAAATGTGACAAATATAACCGTAGTCAGGGAACAGGAGTGCAGAAATATAAATGTCAAAACCGTAGTCAGAGCTGGAGATATAAAGAAGTAGCTGACAGAGTCTGAAGTACCAAATGAGTATTTTATCCGAGACCTCAGAAACATAATGCCAATGGTTAAGTAATGCTTACCAGATCATATGTCATCATATAGACTTATATCGTGTCCCGGCCCTTTGATAAGGGACTCGGTAGATGAAATCATATTTATAGCAAAACCATACATCACATATGCAAATAACGTGTCCCGCCCTTTGTTAAGGGACTCGGTAGTATAAAATCATGCATGTCAGAATCAGGTATCATGTGTACATAACGTGTCCCGGCCCTCTACTGCGGGTCTCGGTGAATAATCATAAGGTGCCATCCTGGCCGCCATCCCCGTATCATTACATCATAATCATATACAGATAACGTGTCCCGCCCGCAAGTACGAGGGACTCGGTGAATAATGCGAGAGAAGTGCGCACGAGATCATGTCCTGGCCGGCTCGGTGAAAAGACATATCATAACTTGCACGAACAGAGCAATGCAGAAACATATGCATACCAGACCAGACTTGATAGACAGTTCAAATAATAAGTCATAATACGTACCTTTCGGAAGTCGTGACGGATTATGTCAAAACAGAATTTTAAGATTGTTCGCACGTAGCAAATATATCACAAGGCTCATGGAATATTCAAAACGATCGTTCTTTAACAAACGGAACGGTTTAAATGACATATCATTTCAATGAAATCGGACGATAGTCGTAGTACATATGTATGCCCTTTTTGGGATGGCATGATTACTTACTTCAAATCATGTTTCTAAGATCAAATTACGTATCAAAATATATTATAGGCTCATTATATTTATACTTGACAACGGTACAATGATCGAAGACTCTTTAAGCATCGTATAGAAATAAATCAATTTAAACCATAATTAGAGGTCTCGGGGTCTGTGGGCCCACCTCGGGTAAATCGAGGGTGAACTCAAATTATGGATCTTAAACCTTAGGGAATCATTCATGAGAGTTTTGGGACAATCCGAGTTCATTTGTGAAGACTACATACATATAAGTCACTTTGATGACAATTTGTAAAGAAACTAATTCAATTCTTATTTGAAGGAAATGGGGCCGATTTCAATCTCGGGTTTCAAGAGACAGAATCATATCTAAGGCTCGCGACCGAGCCTATTACGTTTAGAACATGCCTAAGAATGAAAGGGAAGACTTTACATACCTTCGTTATGCTTTACGCTCGTCCTATTTCGATTCCGTTTCGTCAAAAATCCGCAAATGGTCATCTTTACCAGTTACTATTCATGAAGGTTAACATTTTAATCTTTGGGTCATACTTGGCTACCGAAATTTCGGCAAAGCACTTTCCCTATACATACAACACCCCCGAGATTCAACTCGGTTCAAGATAATCAACAACGACCCAACAACAATACCAATAACAATAACAAGTATTACAAAATACACAATATGGCACACTAGCCATCTTTCCAACCTAACATGACATTTTTCATTCCGACCTTACATTTCCAAGTCAATCTTACCATTTTCATATTCATCACTTATCAAGATCATTACAACATAATTCGGAGGCATATCATATCGTTTTCACCAAATATTCATAGAATATACACAATATACAAGCCTCCTACCAAAGTCATATTTCACCCACAACTTCTAATCTTTTAGCAAACATATTCATGACATATTTCTATCTTCCAACTTCATCAATAACAACATCCTCCACATTCTACAAATTAAATACATTTGTTTTCATCCAAAATTTTCTTCAAACCCCATTCTACAATTCAGCCATACCAACAAATGAATTTATCACGCTATTTTCTTCGTTCTAATCCGTTAAAACTCTAAATAAACTTGTTAACAATGAAAAAAAAAAACCTTATTCATACCTTAAGTGCACAGCCACCACGTCCACCCTCTTATTTTTAGTTGATTTTTAGCTCAAATCGAAGGCAACGCGACGTAGAACACTTTTCTCTTTATGGGCTTCGGGATTCGGGGCTCATTTTGGTCAAAAATTGATTTTCTCTCTAGGCTCTCCTCTATCTTTTTCTCTAGAGTTTTCCAGGTCTTGTTAGTCTGAAAATGATGGAGAGAAACCGAATTTTGCCATTAAAAAGCGTGGGTAATGGGCCTGACCCGAATTGGAATCGGGTTGGGCCCATTTCACTGCCCGGCTTGACCTTTCGACCTTAAAACGTCCATATCTCCTTGTACCGACGTCGCCTGGGAGCCCACGACCTACCGTTGGAAAGATATTTCAATTATCTACAACTTTTATTTACTGGACATTTTCCCAAATTCCAAACTTATAATGCCGTTGTTGCCCCTCCAAGTCAGGTCATCCGAAAACGTTTTCTTAAAAATATTCGTCTGGAGGGCTTCCACTTTGATTTGGCCCCAGGGCCCTTCACGAGTTGTGTTTAGCTTTACATATGCGACTCATATAACTTGTCAAATGTCCCAAAAAAAAATCTTGACGTGTGGGCCCCACCTCAGCTTACGAATAAATTCGACGTTCGAAAATGCAGGATATAACATATACCCCTCCAAAGTTGACCCAAAATTCTGTCCAGAATTCTGCCGACTTTTTTTAAATTTTCGACAAACTTATTTTCTTCGATTTGCTTGGTCCCGGAATCTTCCGAAACTCTCCATACATGATATTTATCATTAATCATACTTGATAATGGTCATGCCCTTTGGTTCCAAGGTTGTCCTTCCCGGTTACAACTTAAGAAGTTGTAATTCATCCTTTACTTCATTGCTACGTACTTCCCATAGTTGTACCTTTCAAAACTTCACATATACTAAAAGATATTCTTCCTCCAATCCTCCCATGGATTATTATATGAAATTAAACCCTCATAATCATAAGATAAACACACATATCATCTCATATACCTCCTGATAGGTAGCTCGAATCTCAACATACGAAACTACGGGGCGTAATAATAACAATAGTTATCATTCTAGTATCCAAATGGCCCCGTATTAGGCTTTATGTGGGCGCAAGTGCGGGTTGCCAATCAGGTGGTTCGAAGTGGGAGAAACTAAATTGATAGGGCCAGACTTGGTGTCACGACCCATTTTGGGCTCGTGCGGGCACTTACCTTACCACCTTGGTAGGCAAACCCTCTCGTTTATACAACGCTTCAATCATATAAATTTCCTTTCAAAGCTCTTAGAAATTAAGAAAACAGCGAAATTTCATTTATAAATACAAACTCAAATGTTACATAATTTGACAATACGTTTTTACAGACTCGATACAAATTCCCATGACCTGGTTTAGACTAATACAAGAGCGACTAAGTAAATTTCAGAGTGATATCATACAATACGACTCAACCTCCAATCCCGGAATGAAATGGGAAGAGGCCTTCCAGACAAGCACCGCATAACTTCCGCATATACTTCGATCAATCACTTGAAACAATCTACACCTCAAAAAAGGCGTAGCAAGTGCAATATCAGTACAACCACACAGACTGAGTAAGTATCATAGGTCGACAATGGTTAGTAACACATATTGGTAAAGAATTCACGAAAAATGAAGATAATCACTAAATCAAGTCACATATCCCGAACAGTAGATTCGCAACTTCAATCTAACTCAAGTCCCAACCAATCTAGCATAAATTATGAGTTGGCCAAACACATATACAGATTCTCAACATCGTTACCATTCCCAGGTCGCTCGTTCGTGTTTTAGGAGCGAACTCATTGTTACGACACCCTCATGTCCAACCTCGCTTAACACGATACACCACTAATTTTAGGTTCGTTTAACAGGCACAAGTCAACAACATAAGTCACAAGAGTCAAGTCCAAATGTTTATTGTTACCTATGTATAGCATCTAAACCTCATATGATAAGTCTGAGTATATCTAATCCAACAACAATCAAAACAATAGAATCAACAACACAATGGTCACAATATAGTCATCACGACATCTCACTCAAGTCATAATGCAATGCAATAATGGTATGAATGTGATGTCATGCCATGCTATGCAAATGAGATGTATACATGTACTCCGAATGGAAATATCGACATCTCGGCAGCACAACCTAGTGTCACTCGCGAAGTCTGAGTGCTACCCGTCGCGAATCTTTGGCAAACAGACAGACGGGACTTTGGCTAATTGGTCACAGGGGGAGTCTCACCGGCACCACTCTGGGGGACCCGCGGAGCCCATGCACTACAATCGAGTTCAGGATAACATCAGAATCGGCCATGCACAACGATGCTCAAATATAACCATCGAACATTGGCCTCCTCATAATCACTCAAAAGAGTTGTCAAATATTAGTTTCATAAATCAACGATTCCGGAATTGAACCTCGGACATCAGCCTCCTCACAATCACTCAAGTAAAGAGTTTATTAAGTATCAGTTTCATATAAACAACGATTCCGGAATAGATCTTCGAACATCGGCTTTTCTCACAATCACTCAAGTAAAATAGTTTATCAAACATCAGTTTCGCTTAATCAACGATATCGGATCATCACCGAATATCGGCCATGCATAATTATATGAGAGAATGTGTGCAATGCATATGTCAATCATCAACAAGTAGGCTCAGTATCACAAGTACCTAAATGGGGTATGCCAACAATATATCAATAACTCAAGTACCAACAGTGGGCACGCTAATAATGTATCATAGTACACATACAAACAACAGTTATGTCAATCCTATCTGAATCAGGATAACAAGCGACATGCGCTATCTACCAACTACAGATGGAATCAAGCCAACACAATTAACAACCAACACGTATAACGGGGCGGCTAGTCCCAGCACACATCAGGTCAATCATTTAACATACGGTATTACCATTTTCCTAATAAGCCTATTTACTTAGGATAAGAATCTCACCCAACATTCGAGTCATTCGTTATCATTTAATTAGGATATCCTTCACTACCGTGATTCATTTAATATTTACAGCTAGCGTTTAGATTCGCTACAATAATCTCATCGATAGGCATAACTATATTTCGTCTATGTTACACCTCGTAGTTTCGTCCGTTGATATTCTTTAGGTGTTAGTTGTCCTAATCGTGGAAACTGGAGTTACCATCTAGGATATATGAGATTATATGTTCTCATATTATGGTTATAGGGGTCTAAGCCCATGAAATAATCTATGAAAGGATTTGAGGACAAGCAAATTAAGGAATGGAGTTTGTCAGAACTTTAGGAAAACTTGGCAAAATTTTCGGACAGGCTTTTGATCCATATTGGGGGAGGTATATCTTCGAGAATATGAGGAGTTTTGGTGTGTTTCTTTTATCCAAATTGAAGTTCATCGAGTCTAGTTTCCAACGCAACAAACCGTTCATCAACGGCCAGCAGGAATTTTGACGGGCCGCAGGAATTTCTGCGGCCCGTCAAATTGCACCAACCCAGCGTAAAATAGTCACAGTGAACCATATTTGACTGGCGGGTTCTACGGAGCATTTTGACAGTCCGTACAGGAATTTTGACGAAAACCCACACACACGTCAAAATGGGCGCAGAATTAGCCAACGGGATTTTAAGTTACGCTTTATATATTTCACCCCACTTCGTTTGGACATTTTATTTTACCAAATTAGATCCAAAATGTTATATCCCGCACTTTTGAGCAATCGGGTAATTCAAGACAAATGCGGGAGGACGACAAGCAAGGCCATATCTTTATCTTGTTAAGCATATGAATGGCTTATGAAGAATTTAATAGGAATTATTAAGAGAGTTAAGTTAGGTAAATTCAGGAATTTTTGGAAACGGGTTTTGTGAATTATTACTTGTTATGAAATACAATTGGGCTTGGATTATTTTTGGAAAAAAAAGGGGCCGGCCATGGCATGGGCTAAGCCTATGAAGGGCTTAATTTACAAAAAATAAAAGATGACTAAGTCATCTTTGTCCCATAATTTTCTAGAGATTTCAAGAAATGGAAGAACAAGAAAGGAGGAGAAAAACCTAGAAAGGGCCCTTAAAGAAAAAACCCACCAAGAAAATTCAAAAAATTTTTTTAAAAATCATTTCCTACT
>NW_026718175.1:0-13978 GCF_029784015.1 Lycium ferocissimum
ATATATGTACTATGTCTAGAGGCTACGTGGCGGAGACATGTACGGTTAAATATGTTTGTATTTTGGGGTTGTTCGTATTTGTATTATGTGATGAAAAGTTTACTATTTTATGCCTATGACGCCGCTATTAATGCTAATGATAAAAAAGAAAAAAAAAAGAAGCACAACTTGTAAGGCCCGCCGGGTAACCGGAATATGATACGAGTCTAGGGGGTGCTCGGTACAAGTATCGGGTATCGTCGCGCCCACAGATGGGTCGTGACACTTCCGCGATATTTTTCACGGCCCATTTTGCGAATTTCTCTTCTTGCCCCTAGCCTTTCTCAATATTTCGTCCAATAATATTCATAAATAGTATTCATAACCAACTTATGCACTAAAATAATTTTGAAAATGGTCTCGCCCTTAACTTTCCCCGACGACTTCAAAATCTCCAAAAGTACAAAATACGGGCTATAACATTATTGTTAAAAGGAGGTCAGGTGTGGAGTACACCGTTGTACATAGCTTCGGGAGCTCATCGCTCCTTGATTTCCTGACGATAATGTTGGTACAGATGTAGTATTTGGTTGTTCTAGTAGTTGTTGTTGATGTATGAAGTTGGGGGAAGTTAGAGGCTATAGGGGAGATGCTGCCCAAATTTACATAAACGAGTTGCTAACGTGAAGATTCGACTAAGTCTCCGAATGGTATTAACCATATGCCTTGTTGTGCTTATGTAGATTAAACTCCATTGTGTGTGGCTTTGGGAAGTATTGTAGCTTAAGGAGATTGAGGTATGTTAAGGCTATCCCTTCTTTCTTCTGACATGAATTACATAAACGAGCGAACGATGAACATACATGACTCCAATGAATTCTAGTTCTCAGCGGTACTTGACATGACAGTTGTCTTTGATTCTCAAGTGTCGGTTCATTCTAATTATTCTATTGAGACTCAGATGATGATCTAGTTTGTATATGGTTTCTCCTGATATTCTAATCGTGCATAACATTATTACATCATTTCACCGAGTCTCGGGCCGGGTACGTATTCATGCACAGTTTTATTGCATTATTCACCGAGACCCTCACTAGAGGGACGGGTACGGTATATATATGATTATTTCACCGAGTCCCTCACTAGAGGGCCGGGTACGGTATATATATGATTACTTCACCGAGTCCCTCCTCGCTGAGGGCCGGGTACGGTATATATTTATATTTCACCGAGTCATTACTAAAGGGCCGGGTATGGTATATATTTACATTTCTAGTCATTGCCTTTGGGGCTACTTACATGGTTATTCTCTGCCTTCGGGGCTATCCATATTACAGGTTGTTTCTCATACTTTCATTATGGCTTATATCTCATTCTTTATGATTACTGTCGCCTTACATACTCGGTACATTATTCGTACTGACGTCCCTTTACAGGCTGTTTTCATGCCACACGGTCCCAGATTGTTTTGCAGGTAAAAGTATTCAGCTAGGATGGTTGGCTATCAGCTGGGATTGGCAAACTCCATTTTCTTCCTGGAGCAGTGCCGAGTCATTATGGTTATCATATGTGTGTATGGGTACGTCGGGGCCCTGTCCCGACTCATATGATTCAGGTGTTTACTCTTAGAGACTTTGCAGACAGTGTCCTGTGGTTAGTATGTTGAGATGTCATGTGTTGAGTAAAGCGACCATGTAGGCTAATATATCAGTTTGACTTACTCGGATTTTTATTAATTGAGTATCGTTCGTAAATTTCTATGATTTGATTGAAAGTACTTTATTATATTTTCAAAATTTTTTATATGTCCAGTTTCATTATGTGAATGCTAGAGGGTTCGCTCAGCTCTAAGTAAGAGTTGGGTGCCCATCATGCCCTGAAGGGATTGAGGTGTGACATTGTTGGTGTTCTTGAAGATCTTCAAATCTTCATAGGGAAGAAGACTCTCCAAAGGGGCATTTAATCCAAAGTTTTTAAGTCAAGATTTGGGGAAAAGTGTTTTTCTACCCCAAAAGGGTAAATACTAGGTTGAGTGGGCCCAGGAACGTCATCAGATCCAAGAAATTCGGTCCAAATTTTGAGAAGGTCGAGTTCAACACGAAAATCACTGTAGCAGAAAAAGTGTACACTTATACGAGCCGTATCTTTTTATACGGACCGTATAAGTTGGTCGTACTTCAGGATCCAGCAAAGGGGACTTACTGTTTTGTGACACCATTTTATACGGACACTTACATGGACCGTATCTTTTTATATGGACCGTATAAGTAAGGTCGTATAAGGCAAGGGAAAAGTGACATCAATTTATACGGACACTTACACGGACCGTATCTTTTTATACGGACCGTATAAGTTGGTCGTATTTCAGGATCCAACAAAGAGCACTTACTGTTTTGTTACATCATCTTATATGAGTACTTACACGGACCGTATCCTCTTATACGGACCGTATAAGTAAGGTCGTATTTCTCGAGGTAATTTACATTGATCCAAGTTTCATTTCTCAAAAAAAAATTTCTTGACTCTCATTGTTGATTTTGTGTCCCTATTCCTTTGGTAGGGAGCAAAAAAAAATAAAAATAAAAATAAAAGAGTATAGAAATTTTAAAATTTTCATTACTTCAAACTGATACCTTGGATCAATTGGGCTTCCCGATCGCGTTTTCAAGTTATCACCTACCCAGGTCCGAAATTTGATTTATTTCCTGATTTTAGCATTCCATTTTCTTGTGTCTCTCAACTAGTAGCCATTTAGTAGTTGTTCCTACTTGTGTTTGCTAGTTCTTGTGTTCGCATTTCTTTCGTGCTTTTCTTCGTTTTGCTTCGTTGTTAATTTCTTGGTTCAAGTCCGTTAGATTGAATTGAGTCATCCGTCTTTCTTAGTCTAACAAGAATCTATTCTGACCGAGAGTAGAATTTAAACCCTTGTGACTAGTCGACATTAACAAGCACACAATCTTTGGTGGAAGCAATTTGTGAGGCAATTAAAGGTGCGCATACTTGAGCGATTGTGAATTAATTTTACTAATCTAATGTGTTTGCTCATTTTGTTGAGTGTCTTTAACAGGTACCATGGCTACGGAGGATGAAACACAAGTTCCCACTGGGGAACTCACACTAGTTGATGTAATGAGAGCCTTGTAAGCCTTGAACGATAAGGTTGGGAGTATGGGTGGTCGAATGGAAAACATGGATGGTCGAATGGAAAACTTGGCAAGTAGGGTGAGCAATTGAAAGAGGTAGTAGGGAGGTTTTGTATTCGCCTCGAGTGCAATACCAAGAAGGCACAAGTGGAGCTACTCGAAGCACTTCACTTACGTTTTCACCCGGCACCTTCCATCATCTATATAACCCCACTCCCCAAAACACTCCCCAAAACACTCCTCAAAACACAACTCTCACCCCACCAAACAACATTTCCATAGGCCAACGGAACAACCCACCCCCACAACATCAAACCCCAAATGACCCACATCTAAATGATCCACCCCCTAATGATCCACACCTAAATGCACCAATGCCACCCCAAAATTGTCCAAACATCCAACAACCAAATGACGATGAGATAGAAGAAGCTATACTTGAGCACGAACTTTATGGTGTCCAAGCTTGGAGGCAACGAAGGAAAGCACAAGGAGGTTATTGAGGAAGGGATGGAAGGCATGGTCCTAACCCTCACATGGGTAGGCAAGGAGGGTACTAAGCTCATGAAGGGTACCAAGGCCATGACCATTGAGGTTATGATAACGATGGTTATGGAGGGTGAGACACGAGCCTCAATTCTATCAAGGTTACTCTCCCAACCTTCAAAGGAGGAAGTGACCCCGATACATTTCTTAATTGGGTGATGCATTGTGATAGAATCTTCTTGACGAATGACATGTCTGAGCTAAAAAATGTGTCTTACGCCATTGCTCAATTCGAAGGGTACGCCTCCACATGGTGGGAAACTCAAGTGAAGGTAAGAAGAATTATTGGACTTTCTCCCACACCTACTTGGGATGAGTTGAAGGACGCTATGCGGCTTAAGTATGTCACCGAACGCTACAAGCAAGAACAACTCAAGAAGGTGTATACCTTAAGGCAAAACAAAAGGAGTGTGAAAGAATACTATGATGAGTTGAATGCTATGACTCAGTTCCGAGCCGGGTTAAATGTTGACATTGTCTCCCACATAAGACTCCACAACCATGGGAGCATTGAAGAAACCCTTCAAGCCGCTATTGAAATAGAGGAGGGTCTCAAGGAAGATAAAATCAATAAGTCAAGGGGCTATGTGAGCTCATGGAACAATAACAAAGAATGAGGAGTTTCCTCCTCCAATTGGCAAGAGAATAAGGGTCCCATGCAAGAAGCCAAGAAACCCTTTGTGAAGAATACTCAAGTTGAGAAGCAAGTGGATAAACAGCCTCCGAAGTTTGCTCCTAAAGAAGGAGGTATGAAAACTCCTATTCAATGCTTTAAATGTCATGGCTTCGGTCATCGAGCAAGTGAATGCCCTAATCGTAGAGCGTTTATTTTGAGAGACACTTGTAGTGAGGATACGAAAGAATGTGAGGAAGGAGATGACGAGGGCGATCATGAAAATGAACAACTTGGTAGTGATGAAGGGGATATGGAGGGTGATGATAAGGACATTGTCCCACTCTACTTATCTAGGAGAATCATGCCATGTATGGCTAAACCTCAAGAAGGGAAGGTCACTATTCCAAACTATGTGGTCCGATGGACAATGATAAGCAAAGCCATGGATGATCCTAGTCAACGGGAGAACCTTTTTCATTCCAAGTGTATCATCAATCAAAATGTGTGTATCATGATAATTGATAGTGGGAGTTATGCGAATGTTGCAAGTACGACTCTAGTTGATTTCTTGAAACTCTCCACCACCCGTTATGAACACCCTTACAAACTTCAATGGCTCAATGAGTGTGGAGAATTGAAAGTGACCCGACAAGCTATTATTAAATTCAAAGTTGGGAAGTATCAAGATGAGATCCTATGTGATGTAATTCCCATGCAAGCTTGTCACCTTCTACTTAGGCGACCTTGGCAATATGATGGGTCAACCATGCATGATGGTAGAACCAATCGATATACACTTGTCCACAATGGGGTCAAACATGTGATGTGCCCAATGTCTCCTCTTCAAGTTGGTGAGGTCTATCACAAAATGAGAGAGTTGAAAGAGAAGGGCAAGGGAGCCTTGCAATCAAACGTGGTGGTACAAGGGAATATCAAAGAGAGTGGTTCTCAAGAAGGAAGTGCGAAGTGTTATATCCCGTATTTTCGTGTGTTCGGGAAAATTGGAAATAAGTTGGCTTGTAAGGAAGAAGGTAATAATTGATTTTATTTAGCACATGAGTTGTTTACGGAAGAATATTAATATGGAAGCGTCGAGGAAGGCTAGGGGTAAAAATCGGAAATTTCGAAAATTTATTTCGGGAATTGCAAAACGAGATTCAACCAATTGGGCCAAAAGAACAAAAGAAGGAAAAAAATGGCCCAAAGGAGAGGGTGGCCGGCCAAAGCCTTGGCCCAACCCCTCATTTTTATTAATTTTCCATGTGCTTAATATGTTATATTAATAGAAGGTTCAAGAGGAATAGAGAAAGGAGAAGAACCAAAAATAAAAAAAGAAGAGCAAAACGTTGAAGGCCATTCGGCCATGTCCCAAGAAATTTGACCCTTTGAAATCTCTTCCCAAAAATTATGTTCTTGTGGTATTCCTACTAATTCAAGGGTGCTAAGTAACGTGGTGTTGTTATTTCGGAAGATAGTTCGCTCGTTTGCTCTAACGACCAATTTTGGTCAAGTGAAGAAGTGAAGAAGAAAGGTGAGTTTAATCTTGTTTTCTTGTGTTATAAATGGTTTATATGTGTTGTTGGATGCTAGAAAAGAAAGAAATTCATGGTGGAAGTTAAATTGAATTGGGGCCGTGTATATGGAGCATAGGCGTGTATGTGTGTGTTGAAGTATAAGCCATGTATTAATTCTAATTAGCATGTTTTGATTGTTGTAGTGTGAAGAAAGGAATGGGAATCATTTTTAGGTGTGTGTGTTGGAGGTGGGCCGAATGGCTCCCCTTTGTGTAGTTGGAAATGAATGAATTGTCGTTAGCGTTTTAGTTGTTGTCGTTATGAATTCTAGGATGAGAAATGCAAGTTTAATGACTTAGAATAATGTTATGTTGGTTAAAAGATGATTTGGGAGTTTATGCAAATTTTATGTAACTTTCGCATTTACGAATATTGCATTGTTAGTGTGTGGCTTAATGGCATAAATCATGAATTTGGAAGATAAGAATGTATTTGATGTTGTTCTTGGGCTTGGGGGCCAATTCGGGTACAATGGAGCAATATTTGGGTTGTTGGAAATATTGTAAGCATTGCTTAAAGTGATCTTGTATATGGTTTGAATGAGTTTGGATTGGTAATCGAATATGTAAACGTTGATATTAGTTTGATCGTGAGTAGTTGAAGGAAGAATATTATGAATGTTGTTGAATTATGTAGAAAAAGAGCTATTAATGTTAGAATGTATTTTGAGTTGATTGTTGATGTTGTAGCTTGGTTGTTGGGTTGGTTGTTGTTGAAACGAGCCGAGTTGAATCTCGGGGATGTCATATGTATAAGGGAGATGCTGCCCAAATTGTTATAGAACAATATCGGTTAAGCTTGGAAATTGTAAGTCTCATGAATAGTAAGCGGGTCAATGTGACCGTTTGCGGATTTTTGACGAAACGGGAAGTGGATTCGGAAAGGCGTAAGAAGCCAATAAGGTATGTAAAGCTCTCCCATTTCTTCTCTTGGCATGTCTTAGGTGTACTAGGCTCGGATTTGGACCTTGGGGACGATTCTACTCCTAGAAATCCAAGTTTGAATTTGGCCCTTTTTCATTCAATAGAAATGAACTAAGAAACTCATGCTTTGTTCAAATGATCATTTAAGCAACTAAAACTTGTCCAAACGGAATTGGTTGGTCTTGAATCTTTAATACATGACTCCGTCAGCCTAACGATCACAAGTTGGATACACCGCCTCAACTTGACCGAGGTGGGCCCACGTATTCCGAGATTTCCTTATGATACAACCGTTTGACGTACTTAAGCGAAACTTAAAGAGAGCTTTTGGTTATTACCTTAATTACTAAAAGATAGTTGTTTGACTATTCCATTGAGTTGTATAACATGTTTTGACACGTAAAATTTGCGTGAAGCTCATAACTTTCACTTACTAATCGGTCAATCTAAAACTTGCTTATACACTTTTGAATGTCGGTAAACACATTTGGTCCTCGAATTCTGGAAAGTAGTCTGGTTATTTATTTGTTATGTGCATATGATTACATGGGTACTATACGTGATACTTATATGATTTATTCACCGAGTCCCGAAAGGGCCGGTACGACCGAGTCCCGAAAGGGCCGGGTACGGTATACGATGATGTGATTATTCACCGAGTCCCGAAAGGGCCGGGTACGACCGAGTCCCTCATAAAGGGCCGGGTACGGTACGCATGCGACATTTCACCGAGTCCCTCACTAGAGGGCCGGGTATGGTATGTATATATGATGATATTATGACATGACACGGACATATTTGACACACGATTTAAGGCAAGTCTTCGATTCTGTCTCACCGATTTGTGTTGATACTATATTTGTTTGTGAACCCCACCCTGATGATCCCGTTTACTATATTCTATGCTTTACATATTCAGTACATTTTCCGTACTGACCCCCTTTCTTCGGGGGCTGCGTTTCATGCCGCGCAGGTGCCGATACACGTTCGAGCGAGCCGCCAGCTTAGGACTCCCGTTCAGCTATTTTGGAGAGCTCCTTTGTCCGGAGCCCAGATTTTGGTACAGCCTTTCGTTACATTTATGTATATTTGATCGAGAATGCACGGCGGGGCCCCGTCCCGTCCTATGTTTGTACGTTCGTTCGTTTATAGAGGCACTCGTAGACATAAAGTGTGGGTTATGGTCCCCGTACGTACAAAGATGTGTATGTGATATATGTGTACGGGCGGTTATCTACCGCGGCGACCTTGCTCTTACGCTCGCCTATGTATGTGTTTATATGATATGATGGCCGTGTGTGGCCTTTGCTGGTATTTTCTGAGTGCAGGTAAATTTTGGTTAGTAGGAAAAAAAAACAGAGGAAACTCTGCCCGGATTTTTCTAAAATATTTGAGTTATTACCTTATTGTTTTTTTGTTAACGTATGCGATACTGTGTGTTAGCACGTACGGGTGCCCAGTTCGGGCGCTAGTCGCGGCCCACGGGGCTGGGTCGTGACACGAAGTCAAGAGAGTCAAGGGGAAAGGCCAAGGTGTCCCTCTTGGCAAACTTTGGGGAACTTGGGGAGGAATTGGAGAAGCATCAACCGGTGATTCTCCTCATGCATAGGGACTATGTATTGCACCCTATGAACTAACCCCTTCTTTTCCAAGTTCTATTTCTTCTCTTTTGTAGGATTTTGATAATGTGTTACCAACGGAACTCCCACAAGGATTACCAACCTTGAGGGGAATTGAGCACCAAATTGACTTTGTCCCGGGGTCTCAATTGCTAAACAAACCAGCTTATAGAGACAACTCGGATGATACTAAGGAGCTTCAAAGGCAAGTGGATGAGCTCCATTGAAAAGGGAGTTGTGCGAGAAAGTATGAGTCCATGTGCCGTGCCCGTGATCTTGATGCCAAATAAAGATGTATCATGGCGCATATGTGTTGATTGCTGAGCCATCAATAAGATAACGATAAAGTATCGCCGTCCCATACCTCACCTTGATGACATGCTTAATGAATTGAATGGTTTATACATATTCTCTAAGATAGATCTTAGGAGTGGGTATCATCAAATTTGGATGAAACCCGAAGATGAGTGGAAAACCGCATTCAAGACCAAGTTTGGTCTATATGAATGGTTGGTGATGCCTTTTGGTCTCACTAACGCTCCTAGTACTTTCATGCGTTTGATGAATCATGTGATGAAACCTTTTATTGGCAAATTCATGGTTGTTTACTTTGATGATATTTTGGTGTATAGTAAAACCATGGATGAGCATGTTATTCACTTGAAATGTGTGTTTGAAGTGCTTAGACAAGAACAACTTTTTGCTAATGTTGGTAAATGCTCTTTTTGTGTTGATGAAGTTGTTTTCTTGGGTTTTGTTGTGAGTTCAAGGGGCGTTGAGGTTGATGAATCCAAAATAGACGCTATTAAGAATTGGCCAACTCCTAAATTCATTGGTGATATTAGAAGTTTTCATGGATTGGCTAGTTTTCATAGGCGGTTTGTTAAGGGGTTTAGTACCATAGCTGCTCCTTTGACCGAGGTAATCCAAAAGGATAAACCTTTTTCTTGGGGTGTGGAGCAAGCAAAGGCTTTTGAATCTCTAAAACAAATGCTTAGCTCTGCACCGTTGTTGCAATTACACGATTTTGACAAAATCTTTGAAATTGAATGTGATGCTAGTAAAGTAGGTATTGGTGTCGTTTTGATGCAAGACCAAAAACCCATTGCCTATTTTAGTGAAAAGCTTAAGGGTGCGACGCTGAATTACTCCACCTATGATCTTGAATTGTATGCTTTGATTAGAGATTTGGGTAATTGGCGACACTACTTGTGGCCTGAAGAGTTTGTGATTAGGACCGATCATGAGTCCTTAAAACATCTTAAGGCCCAAGGAAAGTTGAACAAAAGTGTTATATCCCGTATTTTGAGTAACGGGACAACTTGGGTGAATTGTGAGAAGTTAGGGACAAGACTATCCCGAGAGACTTTCGTCTGTTCTAAAGGCTTAAGTTGTATATGATTTTAATGTCATGATAATGTTAAGGAAATACTTGGAAGCAATTTTCCATTTTTAGTAAGTGTGCTATTTTGGGAAGTTTGAAAATTCAAAAAAAAAAAAAGAAACAAAGGAGCAAGGTGGCCGGCCACTTAGTAGTGGGCCAAGGCCACATGGATTTATTTCATATAGGAATTTAAAAGATGACTAAGTCATCTTCCTCATTGTGTGTTCTAGAAAAATCAAGAAAAAACCTTGGAGGAGAAAAACAAGAGGGTTCGGCCACCTCTTGGAAATTCAAGAAAATTTTTAAGCCATCAAAAAAATAAATTCTTCAAGCAAACTTGCTAATTCAAGGGTGCTAAGTAACGTGGAGTCGTTGTTTCGGGAAATAGTCTACTCGTTTTCTCTATCTACCAACTTAAGGCAAGTTGAGAAGTTGAAGAAGAAAGGTGAGTTTTAATCTTGTTTTATGTGTTATGAATGGTTTATATGTGTCGTAGTATGCTAAAATAGAAGAAATTCATGTTAGGAAAGAAATTGAAGTTGGGCCGTGTGAGGGGTGGTTGGCCGTGTGTGTGTGTGTTGTGTTGTGAGCAATGTATTAATGTTAATTAGCATGTTTTGAATGTTGTGGTGTGAAGAAAAGAATGAAAATCATCCCTATGTGTGGAAGAGGTGTTGGCCGAATGGTCCCCTTTAGTGTAGTTGTGAATGAACTAATCGTCGTTATGGATTTGATAAGGAAAAATGCAAGTTTGGTGACTCAAAATAATGTTATGTTGGTTATAGGATGATTTGGAAGGTTTTGTGAATTTTATGTAATTTTTGTATTTATAAGGATTGTGTTGTTAATGTGTGGATTATTAGTGTAGTTCATGAATTTGGAAGGAAAGAATGTGGATCATGTTGTTCTCGGGTTTGGAGACCAATTCGGGTGAGTTGGGACAATGTTGGGGTCGTTTGAAATATTGTATGAATTGCTTAAAGTGTTCTTGTATATGGTTTAAATGGGTTTGGATTGGTAGTTGAACGTATGAACGTTGATATTAGTTTGAACGTAAGTGGTTGAAATGAGTATATTTTGAATGTTGTTGGAATATTATGTATGTTGTTAAAGTCGTGTAGAAAGAGCTAATAATGTTGGAATGCATTGTGAATTGATTATTGATGTTGTAGTTTGGTTGTTGTTGAAAATTAGCCGAGTTGAAATCTCGGGGTTGGTGTATTTACAGGGGAAATGCTGCCGAAATTTCGGTAGAATCTAATGTTCGTTTGGAATTGAATGCCTAAGTGCGTATGGCTAATGTTAATATATTTGGTGTTATGTAGATCTTGGCGTATCCGAGAGTTGAGGCTTGACTTAGCTTGCGAGCGGACAAGGTATGTAAGGCGTTATTTTCTATTCTTTGGCATGTCTTAGCACTACTAGGCTATGACCCGAGCCTCGGGGTAATTCCACTCTTAGAATCCGAGCTTAGATACGTACTTTATTCGATCCTAAAGACCTACTCCTTGATGTAACCAAACTAAGATTCTTATGTTTCAAATGATTGAATTTCAAAAGGCTTATAAAGAA
The DNA here is from genome assembly GCF_029784015.1 of Lycium ferocissimum. Lineage (NCBI taxonomy): Eukaryota > Viridiplantae > Streptophyta > Magnoliopsida > Solanales > Solanaceae > Lycium > Lycium ferocissimum. The sequence continues at coordinate 11,357 of NW_026718175.1, forward strand.
TTTTTGGACTACAAAAAGGGTCCCGAACTTCAAACGCCCGTAACTTTTGCATACGAGCTCGGAACGCCCCAAAACATAATAGGTAAGTTCATAAGACATAACTCTCCCCTAACTCTCGTAGTCGGGCTCGGATAGGGGTCGGAACCCGTCCGTGGGGCCCGCGGCTTCTCTATGCTATCCTTAATGACTTTCGGGAAAAATTTAATACTATTTTCACTTTGACTTCAGCATATGGATTTCTTACTTATTTACTGAGTCATGATTATGATTTTATGCATATGGTTACTCACGACTCCGCTCGTGCATATGGCTAGTACTTCTTTCACCGGATCCCGGACCGGTTATGTTCGTGCGCACTTTGATATATTCCGGAGTATGATGTGTTCCGGTACGCCGAGTCCCCTTTGGCCGGGTACCGTGTATATTTGGCGTTACGGGGGGTACGGCTTTATGATGTGATATGATATGTCGGGTGTCGGAGATTTGAAACCTTTTGGAGTATGATGTGGTATGGCGCCATCGACAAGCGGGCGACTATCGTTCTAAGAGCCTATGCATGATTTATATTTTTGATAAATATTTTGATATTTTGCATACCATATCTATTATCTGTAATTTGTTATTATCATTACGTATTTACTTGCTTTACATACTCAGTACATATTCCGTACTGACCCCCTTTCTTCGGGGGCTGCGTTTCATGCCCGCAGGTACAGACGCTCTGCTCGGTGATCCACCCACTTAGGACACCTTTCTGCTATCTGGGAGTGCTCCTTCATCCGGAGCTATATTTTTGGTATATATACTCTTCCGATGCATATGTACATATTTATTCAGGGGTACGACGGGGCCCTGTCCCGTCATATGATTTTGTTACTCTGTTTAGAGGTCTGTGGACATGTATGTGGGTTATGGCTCTATCTGTACAGCTATGTGCATGTGTTATATGCTTTGGGCGGTTTACCCGCCACGGCAGCCTAGTCGGCTTACCTTTGTACATATTTTGAGATTCGGTACATTTTGACAGCCTAGCCGGCCTATGCTACTTACGTTGACTACTATGTGATATCTGAGGCTATTTGTGATTATTTATGATTATGCGAGTTAATATGCTAGTTCCGGGTGTTGGGTGCGTATAAGTGTCCAATTCGGACATTTGTCACGGCCTACGGGGTTGGGTCGTGACAAAAGTGGTATCAGAGCGGTTCGTCCTCGGAATGTCCACAGACCGTGTCTAGTAGAGTCCTGTTTATCGGTGTGTTGTGCACCACATCTATAAACAGGAGGCTACAGGACATTTAGGATACTGTCTTTCTTTCTGATCTTAGATCGTGCGATAGAGCTGTATTATTAGGATGACTCCTTTCTGACAAATTGCTATGTTTTCAGCGATGCCTCCGAGAAAGGCGACAGCTGCCCAGAAGGGCAAGTCTACTGCTGCAGGAGAGACCAGTCGGGCCCAGAGAGTTTGTTAGAACCCGTATTTTTGTACATTGGAATAATCCGGATTTAATTATGATAAGTTAAGGACAAAACTATTCCGGGATACAAAGTCGAGATTTTTGACCTTTGATTTTATTTTGAGTCATAAGTTGTGCATGAATGTATTGGTATGGAACAATTAGGAAAATTTGAGACCAAAAGTGATAAAATTGGAAGTTGAAATCATCCACAATTTCCATGGTTGGCCGTGTGTAGTGGGAGAGGGACCCCACACAATTTTGTGTCATCTTTTAATTGGGACAACACATTAATGTGGGCCAAGGGAATTGTACCTCCATTTAAGTGATAAAAGATGACTTGCTAGTCTTTATTTTCATTCATCCACACTTAGAAAAAAAGGAGCAAAGCTGAAAACCCCCATTGGAGGCTCTCGGCCAGCCTTGGAGAAAATCAACCCCCATTTTTAGCTCTTCCAAAATTATTCCATTGATGTAAACCCATTATTTTGAGGTCCCTAAGTAGCGTGGAAGCATCGTTGGAGCGATCAATCCATTATTTTTCATCTTTTGGAAACCCTAGGCTATTGGAAAGTTGAAGAAGAAAGGTAAGAATTCATTATGTTTTATGTATTGTGAAGGTTGTATGCTTGTTGTAGTATGTTAAATTGGATGAATATCATGAAAAATATTATGTTGGATATGAGTTGTGTGTAAGGGGTGTCATCCGTGCAAGTGGGTGTGTGTTGTGTTGTGTTGAAACTATGAATTAAAGCTTAGTTACCATTGTTATGATCATGGTAAGGTGAAGAACGATTGAGAATTATCCATATATGTATATGTGTAGTGTTGGTCGAAATGGGTCATATTATATGACAATGAACGAATCGATATCGCTTAATGTTTTAGTCGTCGTCGCTATGAATTCTATGTTGGAAATGAATGTTTATTAACTCAAATTGAATGTTGTGATTGTTGCGGACTGATTTGGAGGTTGTTGTACATTTAATGTAATTTGTATATTGATGATAATAGCATTGTTAGAATGTGAATTGTGGATACAAATCATGGTTTGAAAATGAGGAATAAGTTGAAGTGAGGGTCTCGGTTAGGGGGCTGTTTCGGCCGAATTGGAGAAAAATTTGGGTTGTTGGAAATGTTGTATGAATTGCTTAAGATGTCT
>NW_026718176.1:0-13939 GCF_029784015.1 Lycium ferocissimum
TACATAACGTAGCAAAGCATACATACACGCCGACAAAGGTCGCCACGGCGGATGGGCCGCCCAAACACAACTTACTCACGCATTCGAACAAAACTGTACATAACTGTTATACCTCGCATTTTATGCGCATTCGGAAAAGTTGGAAATGATTCGGAATGGTAGGAATTAAGGTTTCCATTGGATTCTACGTAGTGTGCATGTGATGTTTTGGAGACTATTGACGCGGAAATGTTAAGGAAGGTTAAGGGCAAAATTGGAATCTTGTAAATTAATCCCGTGAATTTCCGAAACGATCCATCATCAATTGGGCTAAGAAAAATAAAATGAAAAATTGAGGCCCAAAGTGCAAGGTGTTATATCCCGCATTTTGTATGTCGGAATATTTTAAGACAATTGCGGGAAGTTAAGGGCAAGACCATCTTCAAAAAAATTATTTTAGTGCATAAGTTGGTTATGAATATTATTTATGAATATTATTGGACGGAAATATTGAGAAAGGCTAGGGGCAAGAAGAGAAATTCGCAAAATGGGCCGTGGAAATAATGCGGAAGGTTAGGGACAAAATGGTAATATTGAGAAAAGTCGAGGGGTAAAACGGGAATTTCACACAAGTCTCTTGAATGTTCTAAAAAGGTCATATTGACCATGTGGAAAAAAAAAAAAAAAAAAAAAGATGACAAATAAGTCATCTTTGCCATGGAATTTCAAGAAAATTCTAGAGAAAATAAAGAAAGGGCCAGGTGCTAAAATTTCCTTAATTGAGGGCTAAATAATAAATATGGAAAGTAGTGGAAGACATGTATATATATATATAATTGGAGTCATCTTTTTTGTTGAAGAAATAAGGAAGAAAAGTTGAAGAAAGAAAGAGAGGAGGGAGGCCAAAGAAAAGAAAAGAAAAGAAAAAAAAAATTTCAAGTCTTCAATCCTTGGTTCAAAAATTATGTTCTTCAAGTATTCCTACCAAGTCAAGGATGCTCTTTAATGTGGTGCAATTGTTGGAGCAAGAAAACCATCCTTTGTGGCAAGTTCAAGATTCTAGTTAAGTGGGAAGTTAAGGAAAAAGGTAAGATTTCATGCTCTTTTATGTGTTATGAGTGGTTGTGCATGTTGTAGTATGTAAAGAGGGATGAAATCTATGGAATTATGGTGTTGTTGTGTGTGGCCGTGTGTATACTAGATTGTGTAGAGAGAAGAACTAATTTACTTAGTATGGTTGGATTGTGTTTTATGGATGTTTGGACGTGTTGTTGTATGAAAAAATGGGTGAGAATTTTGAAAATATGTAGGTTGATTGTATTGTTTTGAATGTTATGTGAGTTGAAATTGAATGTTATAAGTGTTGCAAGAATAATTGTTGGAATTGTTGTTGATAGTTTGGTCGTTATCGGGTTAAATTTCGGATTGTGGTTGATTAAAATTGGCCGAGTTAGAATCTGGGGATGGCGCATTTACTGTGGATTGGGAAAAATCGCAAAATTTCTCGTAGACAAATGTGAAGTCAAGGTTGAACTTCTAAGTGCTCTAATTGACGTTTGGTAAATGTGACCAAATTGTAGATTTTGACGGATTTGCAACTTGAATTTGGAGTAGCAGAAGGAGCGGAAAGAGGTATGTAAGACTTCACTTTTCTTCCTTGGCATGTCTTAGACGTAGTAGGCTTGAACACGGGCCTCGGGGACAATTCCTTTCCTAGAAATCCGAGATTGAAATTAGTTACTATTCATTCGAGAGAATTGAACTAGAAATTGTGTGAAATGTTGAAAAAAGTTTGCTAAACACCTAGAACTTGCATGGATAACACCCGGCTACCTTAAAACCCTCATAAGAAATGTCATGAAGTGTATTATACGTAAAGCGTATACGCCACCTCATTTGATCCGAGGTGGGCCCACTATTCCCGAATTCCCTCCTATTGTTCCATTAGGCTTATTTCCGTACTATAGTCAATGAAAGTTCTTGGTTATCATCCCGACTGCCAAACAATAGTTGTTTTAACTAAACCCTTGACCCCAAGGTATGATTTTCCTTCCTAAAAGTTTACAAGTGTTTTTCAAAATATTCATTTTTCTCCAAAAACCAAGTTTTACAATATTGAAAGTCTTAATGACTAAAACGACGACCATGGTTCTATGATGATATGATGATAATGATGATGCCGTATATGAGAAGAAGTCTAGGATGAGAATGTCAAGGATATGTTCTTACCACGAATATGACGATATGGAATGTTAAGCCATTTCTTGAGTTTCCGGCTCTACTCATGAACGATGACTATTTTTAAAGACCCCAAAGCATATGAACTGCTGCCTTATGGTCCTATTCTATGTTTGCTCATGATGTCACTCTCCATTGATAGTCTCGCCTTATTACTAGTTCTTTCAAGGTGAGATAAAGCGCCCATGATTATTCCATAATACAATCGGAGGTTACCGACCTTACGTCACTCCGACAGAGTTATAGCTTTTCTTTGGGCTCCCTTGCATGCTATGATATATGTATATATATGTATATGTATATGTATATGGGGAAGATGGGGAAAAGGGCAGAGCGCTATAGACGCTGGGTTATACACGGTACATGTATCCGTATTTAGCATGACATCATCCCGGACGCGGGATGCCCGGACGCGGGACACATACATCTGTATTTATGGTTAAATGGATCGGCTGCCGACGCCTCGCTTGTCTGATGTTACATGATATACTTTCTATGTACATGAAAAAGAAATGCTTATCAAAGACAGCTTAGCATGCATGGCATCCGCCCTGAGTGGCACACACATGTACAGGTTACTCCTTTATCCTATGATACGGTCTATGTTCCCATACAGTTATTACTCATACACACAAAGTCACACTTTACATGATATGTTCCATATGTACAGACACATCTTTACATGATATGTTCCACATGTACAGGTTACAACGTTACACATGATATGTCTCATATGTACAGGATACTCCCTTCTACATGACATGTTCTACATCTCCATACTGTTATTACACATGATTACATCCTCTACTGAGTTGCTTTTCATGCCTTACATACTCAGTACATTGCTCGTACTGACCCTCTTCTTCGGGGCCGCGTTTCATGCCGCGCGGTGAACCCGAGATGAGCCGAAGCTAGCATAGAAGATGTCCAATGGGGTTGGTAGGCTCCACTTGTCCCGGGAGGCCGCCGAGTCGGTATATGTGCCATGATGATTTGTTCGAGTTAGAGACTTTGCGGACGAGTCGGGGGTAATGGATTTGTCGTTGTAAGCGGCACCAATAGCCGACATGTTACTGCATCTCGTGTTACGAGTCTTATATGATGTCAGATTTTACTTATGGAAAAAAAAAATTCTATGTATTCATTTCTTACTAAGTCATAAGTTCATATGTGTAATAAGAGTTAGCGGGTTCGCTCGGCTCCGAATGTGGGGTCGGGTGCCCATCACACCCTAGTAAAGTCGGGGTGTGACAAAGTGATATCAGAGCAGGTCGGTCTAAGGGATGTCTGCAAAGTCGTGTCCAGTGAGTCCCGTTTATGGGTGTGAAGCCGGCCACATTTATAAACAGGAGGTGCGGGGCATTTAGGAATGGTTGACCTTCTTTCCGTCATTAGATCGTGCGACAGAGCCAAGTCATAGGAAGTAAGATTCATTATATTAATCATTGATCTCCGTAGGCGCCCGTACGGCGGGAAAAAGGCGAAGGATGATATGGGAGTCAAACGAGGTGAGACCGGATGGATATATTTGTTACGTTACGTGGATGCGGGGCGCCGAACAGAAATAGTCATACATGCGGGCGGAAGGTGAGCATCGGGGGAAGTGAAAAGGGTAAAATGGTAATTGTAAAGAAGAACGTGTTACGAAAATGTTCGAATCAGAAACTTTTGGCGGCAGTTATGTAGTAAAGGCCATATGAGAAAGCGTACGCGATTATATCAGCATTAAGGCACCGAATCCCACCAAAGTTTCGAGGTTAAGCGCGCTCGGTGGGAGCAATTTCGGGATGGGTGACCCCCTGGGAAGTATGCGAGAAATTCGATATATCCAGACCTAAGAGACAAATGAGAAGTTAGGATGGCCTAAGGGAAACTAGAGCATATGGGATGGTTGGAGATCATAAGAAGACGTGTAGAACGAGGCAAACTTGCTTGGTAAGGAGACCGGAAGTGCATCACAGCCCTGGGAATTAGGATAGGCTTGAACAGCGGTTGGACGTATTTTGTGGACTAGTTAATAGTAATTATATATATGTATATATAAAGGTGTAGAATATCCCAAATATGATCGTATCGGTGGACATGTGAATCCTGAACGAACCGAAGTCACGATACAAAAAGCATTAATCGAGTAAGGGTACCGAAGTTCGAGTGACAGCAAGAGTAAATGGTACAAGTGTTGTAAAGTAAGCTATTGTTATTCTACTATAGATTGAGGTTGGGAATGAGGATATGAGACGGAGTATAAACGGATAATGGTATAAGTACACCCCAAAATGGGGAAGCGGGTGAGAGGAATGTAAGGATGAGATAGAGAGACGCTTGATACGGTAATATGTTTGATATGGATGCTTGGACTATAAATGAAACCCCCCTTTATGGAAATAAGTCAGTGAGATCGGAAAACCAACAATAAGCGTATAAGAATCAGGATGGTGTCTGAGGCAGTATGAGAAGTCTTGTAAAAAAAAAAAAAAAAAAAAAAAAAAAAAAAAAAACCTCGAATGACGGGACACGAGAAAATGGACGTGTATGAAGAGAACGAGGACGATGAGAGAATGATATTGGATAACTTAAGAGCTAATATAAAGGATGGGAATAGCTTTAAAAAGGGAGCTCCCCCGAGGTGCTTATGAGAGCCTGTAGGACTAGTCGAACATTCGAGGACGAATGTTCCAAAGGGGGGAAGGATGTTATATCCCGCATTTTGTATGTCGGAATATTTTAAGACAATTGCGGGAAGTTAAGGGCAAGACCATCTTCAAAAAAATTATTTTAGTGCATAAGTTGGTTATGAATATTATTTATGAATATTATTGGACGGAAATATTGAGAAAGGCTAGGGGCAAGAAGAGAAATTCGCAAAATGGGCCGTGGAAATAATGCGGAAGGTTAGGGACAAAATGGTAATATTGAGAAAAGTCGAGGGGTAAAACGGGAATTTCACATGAGTCTCTTGAATGTTCTAAAAAGGTCATATTGACCATGAAAAAAAAAAAAAAAAAAAAAGATGACAAATAAGTCATCTTTGCCATGGAATTTCAAGAAAATTCTAGAGAAAATAAAGAAAGGGGCTAGGTGCTAAAATTTCCTTAATTGAGGGGCTAAATAATAAATATGGAAAGTAGTGGAAGACATGTATATATATATAATTGGAGTCATCTTTTTTGTTGAAGAAATAAGAAAGAAAAGTTGAAGAAAGAAAGAGAGGAGGGGACGGCCAAAGAAAAGAAAAGAAAAGAAAAAAAAAAATTTCAAGTCTTCAATCCTTGGTTCAAAAATTATGTTCTTCAAGTATTCCTACCAAGTCAAGGATGCTCTTTAATGTGGTGCAATTGTTGGAGCAAGAAAACCATCCTTTGTGGCAAGTTCAAGATTCTAGTTAAGTGGGAAGTTAAGGAAAAGGTAAGATTTCATGCTCTTTTATGTGTTATGAGTGGTTGTGCATGTTGTAGTATGTAAAGAGGGATGAAATCTATGGAATTATGGTGTTGTTGTGTGTGGCCGTGTGTATACTAGATTGTGTAGGAGAGAAGAACTAATTTACTTAGTATGGTTGGATTGTGTTTTATGGATGTTTGGACGTGTTGTTGTATGAAAAAATGGGTGAGAATTTTGAAAATATGTAGGTTGATTGTATTGTTTTGAATGTTATGTGAGTTGAAATTGAATGTTATAAGTGTTGCAAGAATAATTGTTGGAATTGTTGTTGATAGTTTGCCGTTCTTGTTGTTAAATTCATGTTGATTGATTGTGGTTGATTAAAATTGGCCGAGTTAGAATCTCGGGGATGGCGCATTTTGGAAATTGGCCGAGTTAGCAAAATTTCTCGTAGACAAATGTGAAGTCAAGGTTGAACTTCTAAGTGCTCTAATTGACGTTTGGTAAATGTGACCAAATTGTAGATTTTGACGGATTTGCAACTTGAATTTGGAGTAGCGAAGGAGCGGAAAGAGGTATGTAAGACTTCACTTTTCTTCCTTGGCATGTCTTAGACGTAGTAGGCTTGAACACGGGCCTCGGGGACAATTCCTTTCCTAGAAATCCGAGATTGAAATTAGTTACTATTCATTCAAAGGAATTGAACTAGAAATTGTGTGAAATGTTGAAAAAGTTTGCTAAACACCTAGAACTTGCATGGATAACACCCGGCTACCTTAAAACCCTCATAAGAAATGTCATGAAGTGTATTATACGTAAAGCGTATACGCCACCTCATTTGATCCGAGGTGGGCCCACTATTCCCGAATTCCCTCCTATTGTTCCATTAGGCTTATTTCCGTACTATAGTCAATGAAAGTTCTTGGTTATCATCCCGACTGCCAAACAATAGTCGTTTTAACTAAACCCTTGACCCCAAGGTATGATTTTCCTTCCTAAAAGTTTACAAGTGTTTTTCAAAATATTCATTTTTCTCCAAAAACCAAGTTTTACAATATTGAAAGTCTTAATGACTAAAACGACGACCATGGTTCTATGATGATATGATGATAATGATGATGCCGTATATGAGAAGAAGTCTATGATGAGAATGTCAAGGATATGTTCTTACCACGAATATGACGATATGGAATGTTAAGCCATTTCTTGAGTTTTCGGCTCTACTCATGAACGATGACTATTTTTAAAGACCCCAAAGCATATGAACTGCTGCCTTATGGTCCTATTCTATGTTTGCTCACGATGTCACTCTCCATTGATAGTCTCGCCTTATTACTAGTTCTTTCAAGGTGAGATAAAGCGCCCATGATTATTCCATAATACAATCGGAGGTTACCGACCTTACGTCACTCCGACAGAGTTATAGCTTTTCTTGGGCTCCCCTTGCATGCTATGATATATGTATATATATGTATATGTATATGGGGAAGACGGGGAAAAGGCGGCGAGCGCTATAGACGCTCGGGTTATACACGGTACATGTATCCGTATTTAGCATGACATCATCCCGGACGCGGGATGCCCGGTACGGGATGCCGGACGCGGACACATACATCCGTATTTATGGTTAAATGGATCGGCCGCCGACGCCTCGGCAATACAGACATGTTACATGATATACTTTCTATGTACATGAAAAAGAAATGCTTATCAAAGTTTTTAGCATGCATGGCATCCGCCCTGAGTGCCACACACATGTACAGGTTACTCCTTTATCCTATGATACGGTCTATGTTCCCATACAGTTATTACTCATACACACAGGTCACAGCTTTACATGATATGTTCCATATGTACGTTACGCCTTTACATGATATGTTCCACATGTACAAAAGTTACAACGTTACACATGATATGTCTCATATGTACAGGATACTCCCTTCTACATGACATGTTCTACATCTCCATACTGTTATTACACATGATTACATCCTCTACTGAGTTGCTTTTCATGCCTTACATACTCAGTACATTGCTCGTACTGACCCCTCTTCTTCGGGGGCTGCGTTTCATGCCGCGCAGGTGAACCCAGATGAGCTGAAGCTAGCATAGAAGATGTCCAATGGGGTTGGTAGGCTCCACTTGTCTCGGGAGTGCCGAGTCGGGGTATATGTGCCATGATGATTTGTTCGAGTTAGAGACTTTGCGAGACGAGTCGGGGTAATGGATTGTCATCCGAAATGCGGCACCAATAGCCGACATGTTCATCGCATCTCGTGTTACGAGTCTTATATGATGTCGATTTTACTTATGGAAAAAAAAATTCTATGTATTCATTTCTTACTAAGTCATAAGTTCATATGTGTAATAAGAGTTAGCGGGTTCGCTCGGCTCCGAATGTGGGGGTCGGTGCGCCCATCACACCCTAAGTAAAGTCGGGGGTGTGACACAAGGGTGGCCGGCCACACCATGGTTGGCCCAAGCCCTTGAGGTGGTCATGTGATCATGCATGTGATCACTTAATTATTTAAGGAACAAGGAGGCTTCAAGAAAATTCAAGAAACAAGAGAAACCAAGAGCAAAAAAAAAAAAAAAAAGAAACAAGAGAGGATCGGTGAGCATGGGGAAATTTACCCCCCAAAAATCTTGTCCCAAAAATTTGTATCTTGTGATTTTCCTACTAAATCAAGCCTCCTTTACAACTTGGTGCAATTGGTTTGGAAGGAAAGATTTGTTTCTTCAAATGGACAACTTACTCAAGTGAAGAAGATTGGGAGAAAAGGTAAGAAATCATCCTTTTTATTATGTTATGAAGATTGGTTTGTGTTGTAATATATGGAAATGAATAGAATTCATAGAAATATAAGAAGTTGGCATGTGAATGTGTGTGCATGTTGTGGCCGTGCATGTGTATGTGTTGTGTGGCAAGGATGAGTTGATTTTATGTTGTATTTTAGTTGTGGTTATTGTGGAGTTTGTATTAGAAATGAAAGTTGAATAAAATGGGTTGAAGTTGAAATATTGATGTTTGGCCGTGGACCATATGTAGGTGAAATGGTGACGAATTTATTTTGTTTAACGTGTTAGTCGCATTATGGTGATCATTATAATGTAAATGAAGCATTTATGGGTTAAGTTGGTATGAAAATGGAATGTAGAGAATTATGTCGTATTGGTGTGATTTTATGATATTAAGTTAATGAAGTGTTCAAGTGTAGATTATTGTTATTAGTGAGGAATTAGTGAGTAGAAAACGTGTTGGGATGATTTTGTTGCATCAATAAGAATTTTGGATAGAATATGGAATTGTCGAATATTGGAGGTAAGGTTTGAAATATTCTTGGCTTGTGTTTGTATGATCTCAAATTAGTATGTGTGTATGGAAGTATTGATATTGGTTTGAAAATGTGGAGTCGAAATGGAAGCGTCGTATTATGCCGAAAAGTAAACTAGTTATGTTATGTTGTGGTTTGTAGTGATTGTTGATGTTCTTGGTGTTGTTTTTGGGATGATTGTTGATTGTTTTGAGCCGAGTTGGATCTCGGGGGTGTCACGTTTATAGGGGAAGTCTTCGTCGAAATTTCGGTAGCCAAATAGAAATCAAAAATTGAAATTTCAGCCTGCATGAATAGTAACTGGTAAAGATGACCATTTGCAGATTTTCAACGGAACGGGATTTGATTTTTGGCGATCGTGAAGAGCAAGAAAGGTATGTAAAGCTTACCTATTCTTTATTTGGCACGTCCTAGACCTATTAGGCCGAAAACGGAACTTTAGGGATAATTCTGCTCCTAGAAATTCGAGTTTGATTTTGAATACTATTCATTCAATACAATTGAATCATACAGCTTGCTTTTGGGTATAAGAATGCTTCAACCTTCGTATCTTTTGCAAATGAACCCGAATCGCTTCGAAACTTTCCAAAATAACTTTATGGAGCCCAACGATTAAAATTTACGCCCGCCACCTCATTTGACCCGAGGTGGGCCCGCTATTCCCGAACTTACTTCTATTATGCAAATGAATGATTTTTGAACAACATTTAAAAGAAAGCGTTCTAGCTACTCTTCTATTTATTACTTAAAAGCTTGTTTTAAATATTCCGTTAAGTTCTATGACGTGCTTTGATATGTATCACGAATCCGAATGTTCCGATTCCGACATAATCCTCCGTGATGTCCGAAAGGTACGTACTATGACTCCGTCCGATTTCATTGATTTGATTTGACATCTGATATGCCTCATCGAGTCTCTGGAAATATATATGTTATTTTTATTGCATTAGTTTATCACTACTCCACTCGTGGATGCCTCAATGTTTCCCACACTGAGCCCGGGCGGGGATATGTTCTCAAGCGTATGTCTACGCATTGTTCGCCGCGCCCCGTGTGAGGGCGGCAGTATTACACGTACATGGGTTACGGTGTATGATGTGCCATGTACGTATATTCTGATATCTGATTATGTGATGTGATGTGGCCACCTGGTATGTTATGATTTGTTTCGGAGATATTCCTCACTCTGAAGTATGATGTGTTTCGGCGCGGGACAGAAGGGAGCGCCTGCATTCCGTTCACCGAGTCCCACGGGGGCCGGCTTTTTCATATGTTTTCTGCATGCATTACTTATGATTTCGGATACGCACTTTTGATTATTTATGCATCTCGTTCGTTTCCGCACATTCTGTTCTGAATTTAGTTTTATTTATTACAGTCTCTGCTTTACATATTCAGTACATTTTCCGTACTGACCCCCTTTCTTCGGGGGCTGCGTTTCGTGCCACGCAGGTGCAGACGTTTGGTTTGCTGATCCGCCCGCCTAGATTTTCGCACCGACGTTCGTTGAAGTGCTCACTTGTCGAGCCCGTATTTTGGTATAAGATTTTACGCGCATATGTACGTATTTATTCCGGGGTACGGCGGGGCCCCGTACCGTCATATGATTATGCTTTGTTCTGTAGTGTTTGTAGACATGCGCGTGTGGGTTCGTATATGTTTCGTGAGATTGCGTTCGTTTAGAGTTTATATACGTTTTGTGACGGCCTTATCGGCCTTCGTGCGCATGCCCATTTGTCCTTGTTAAATTATTATTTCCTTATTTGTAATATTTTGCTAATTTAGGTTAAGGTACGTACGAGTGCCCAACTAGGGCACGTGTCGCGGCCTACGGAGTTGGGTCGTGACAAAAGTGGTATCGCAGCGGTTAGGTCCTCGGAATGTCTACGGACCGTGTCTAGTAGAGTCCCCGTTTATGGTGTGAAGCGCGCCACATTTATAAACGAGGCTACCGGCATCTAGGAATTGTTGACCTTCTTTGTCTTAGATCGTGCGATAGAGCCAAGTCATAGGAAACAAAAATTCCTTGCGTGAGCTTTACATACGGCGGAAAATGGCAAGTGGTGACGGAAGAGGTCACATCGTAAGTTCGAATATATTTATTCCGTTACCCGAAACAAGATCCGAATGGCTAGCGTGGAATACGAAGGCCGTATATTCTGTACGGTATATGGGTATTTGTGCGTACGATTTCGAGTAATAAGAATTTGCAAAGGTGACTCACCGAAGCTTAAGAAGGGTAAAATAGTAATTGTATAAGAAAGGACGTGATGTGAATATGCCTCGGGATCCGTAAGGCCTCGATTAGCCTCGTATCATGTAATAAAGGTCGTGTGTGGAAATGGACGTGATTACACCGACATTAAGGGACTAGAATCCGATGAAGTTGCGAAGTTAAGCGTGGTCAGGGGAGGAGCAATTTTAGGATGGGTGACCCCCCTGGGAAGTAAGTGAAAATTTTTACAAACTTGGAATTTAAGGGGATAAATGGAAATTTGGGGTAACCTAAAGGAAACAGGAGTCTGTGAAGCGGATAGCACCCTTACAGAAGTCGCGCAGACCGGAGCAGATTAATGAGAAAAAAGGAAGAAAGCGCAATATCGCTTGGAAATCAAGGTAAATTTAAGTGGCGATTGGAAATGTTTATAAGTAGAATGATAATGAGTGTATGTATATATGTATGTGTATGACTTTTTCCTGGTGATTATGTTGATCGAAAGGCGAGTCTTAACGACAAAAAGTTACCACTAACGGAAGGCATTACGAAACGGAACATAAGGGGTGAAGAGGAAGAAAGTAAGATAGCCTCGGGATTTGTATAGGCTTGAACAACGTTGGAATTATTTTGTGGGTTAGTCGATAATAATCATATAGGTGTGTGAATGCGTACGATATTCTGCATGCAATTGTATCGGCAGGTAAGTAATTCCCACCACGGTCTTTACGGTGTGGGAAGCCGGCAATCGGACAAAGACATCGAAGTTCGAGTAACAAGGAAAGATATGGTACAAGGTGTTGTAAGATGAGTTGCTACTCTTTTCACTATGGATTAAGGTTGGGAATTGAAGTATTGGAAGGAATTAAGGATAAGAAGTATGATCAAGTAAAAACCTTTGGAGGAGCCGATAAGCGAAGTAGGAAACCATTATGTAAGAATGAGAGAAGCAAGTTTGCATCAAGCGAGAAGTAAAACGCGACAAGGAAAAATTTCCGTAGGTCCCTAAGGTAGTGGTAAAAGTAGCCTGACCCTGAACGCGATTCCGTATGCCATATTTCTGTTGTTACACCCCGTACTTCGCACGTCGGAATATTCTAAGTTGGTTGCGACGATTTGCATGGACAAGACTTTTAATTTCGGTTTTGTTGATTTGTCTCAATGCATAAGTTGCATATTCATCTTTTGTGGATATGAAGTGTTAGGGGTAAGATTGGAATAAGGAAAAAAATTAGGAATGAAAGTTGGAAAAATTTGGGACCAAAAAAGGAATTATGAAAAGTTGGCCATTATTTGCGAGAAGGCCATAGGTGCCGGCCATACATGTGTGTGTGTATGGCCAAGTGGTTGAATCATATATGTAGTCCAAGATGACTAAGTAAGTCATCTTATTCATTTGAGCCTTAAGAAATTTCAAGAAAGAGAGAGAGAACTCAAGAATGGCCATTCGGCCATCTTGAAGAAAAAAAAAACCGAGAGGGAGAGAGAGGAGAGAGCTAAGAGGTATTGGTCATGAAAAATTCTTCTCTTCTAGGTTTTACTCTTGGAAGGTCCTAAGCATCATGAAGTAGTTGGTGGAAGCAAGCAAAGCCTTATTGTTGCATAAACAAGCTTGGTCGTGAGAAGAGGTGGAGGAAGAAAGGTAAGGTTCCATCTCATTTTTCTTATGTTGTGGATGGTTTGTAGGTGTTGTGAAGTGTGGGAATGAATTAAAATCATGAAAATATAAATGTTGAAGTTGAGTTGTGAAAGTTGAAGGTTGGCCGTTTGTTGTGTGTGTTGTGTGATGATAGTGAATTAATTGTATTTAGCTTGTTGTGTGTGTTGTTGTAGTGTGTTGAAATGGATGGAAATCATGGAAACATGCATGTTGAGGGCAGCTAGTGAGTGTGTGTGTGGAACCGTGTATAGGTGTGGTTGTGTAGAGGTGAAGAATTAAGTGTATGTAGCATGTTTGCAAGTTGTTTTGGCATGTAGAAATGAATGAAAAGTCATGGAATGGATGTATGTTGGTGTTGGCCGAACGGGGCTGTTTTGGTAGCTTATAGCGAATTGATTTTTCCTTAGTATTTTGGTCGTTGTGGTCGTGGATTATGCGACGAGAATGAATGTATTGAATGATTCGAGTTGAATATGCGATTGTTGATATTAGTTTGGAAATATGTAGTTAAGTTGAATATAATTGGAATGTTGTCGAAGAATGTGGAAATGACTTGTTAGTGTTAGAATGCGTTTGAAATTATTTATGGATGTTGTTGGAATGGTTGTTGGTATTGTTGTTGAAGATTTGGGCAAGGTTAAATTCTCGGGGCGTCCAAGTTATAGGGAAGTCCGCCCAAATTGCAGAGAGATAGAGTAATGGTTTGGAATTGGATTCTTTAGCGCGTATGACTAATGTTCGATGCCTATGGATGTTATCGTAGATTTTGGTACCAGGTTTGAGTTTGGATTAGCCTAGGGAAGCAAACCCGTATGTGAAGCTTACCCTTCTTTTTTCTTTTGGCATGTCTTAGACGAAACTAAGGTATGACATGATTTGTGCCTCGGGGAAATTCCATTCATAAATTTCGAGTATGTTTGTGATTCGTGTTTGCTTTGATGTTGTTGGCATCCTTAGTATGGTCCGTATGTCTTGGACATGATTGAGTTTGAAATGCTGCGTAAGTGATTCTTATATGTTTCTTGATATTCGTATCCCAATGCGGTCGAGTTATGATCCTTACGTCTTTTGTACGCTTAAATTCCCCAAGGTTACAAAAGAGTTATGTTTTCAAAAGAGTTTTGTTTTAAA
>NW_026718177.1:0-13776 GCF_029784015.1 Lycium ferocissimum
GTCGACGGGGGCCCTTTTCTAATTAGTAGGAAGCATGAAGAAAACAACTCCCAAGATCAACTCTAGGGGTCGTCCCGCCCGCCCCTCTCTAGCCTGCTTCTCTCTTTTTTTTTTTTTTCTTCTTTCTTGTTTCTTTCTCTCTTCTTAAAAAATGAACACCTCTCTTATATATATACACATATATATTGCATGCATGTGGGGGCACATGCCCTTTCTCTAGATTTTTCTTCCTTTTTCTTTATTTTTCTAGAATTTTCTTTTTCTTTTAAAAGATGACTTATCTTAGTCATCCTCTTCCATTCTTTTCCTCACATGGCTGGCAATACGGCCCCTTTGGAAACTTTCATGAACCCTATGTGAAATTCCCGTTTTGCCCTCGACTTTTCTCTTTCTCAATATTACCATTTTGTCCCTAACCTTCCGCATTATTTCCACTACCATTTTGCGAATTTCTCTTCTTCTCCTTAGCCTTTCTCAATATTACCATCCAATAATATTCATAGATAATATTCATAACCAACTTATGCACTAAAATAATTTTGAAGATGGTCTTGCCCTTAACTCCCCGCAATTGTCCTAAAATATTCCGACGTACAAAATGCGGGATATAACATAGAAGATCCAGGCTAGCTTCGACTGTTGAAGCCGAACCAAGAGGTAGTCAGTCCCTGACACCGAGGATCCAATGTATTCCCGCGGTGATCACTGCTACATCCGAGGCACAGCTTACCGAGACCGCCGGGGGTTGCTCAACCCTCCGCGCCGAGGTCCGATAACCTCGATGACATGTTCTCGGAACGCACTCGCAACCCGGGAAGTCCTCATGCCGGGACATCTCCCCATCCCTCGGGTCACGGAGAGAGTCGCTAGCCGGCCACCGAAAGGTCAATGCCGAATAGCCTAGTGCGTGTCTTCTCGGCCCCGAGCGTAGAACCGAGGAGGACAAGGTCGGCCACTGCGATCGTCCCCATGATCGTGTGCCTTTCTTGTCCGTCCCGTAGCAATAGCAAGCTATCGGAGGCCCCTCATTTCATACTCAGATAAGAGAAAGATGGCCGAAGTCCCCTGACAGAGCCTCATTAACGAGGACATGCACGCGGGTAACCGGGTAAGCTTTTCATACGATCATTCCATAATTCAATATGACCCTTAGCTCCAGTTTTATCCAAGTTTAACTTCTTGTTTCTTTTACAGTGTGTGGTGCTCGTCAATGACGCCTTTATCCGTGCTCAGCAAGAGGTTGATGACCTTAAGGGCCAGCTGGATGCCCAGGGTCGGGAAACGGAGAAGTTCCAGCACCTTTTGCAAGTAAAAGAGGATCAATTGACCCGGGTAGCTGCCCTCTCTAACCTTCAGCCCAAGCTCGAAGCGGGGAAGGCCGAAAATCTTAGTTTGAAGGCTGAGTTGGCCGGAATAGTTGAAAAGAACCGGCTCCTGGAAGCGGATAAGGTCAGCCTCAGCCAAGACAATGCCCGTTTTTCTTCGAGGCTCGGTGAACTCGAGGCCACTATCTCCCAACTCTGAAGTGAGCTTGATTCGGTCAAGACTGATGCCGTGAAGTTGGCCGAGAGGCATAGGCTGCTTGAATCCGAGAATGCCGAGTATAAGGAGAATTTGAGGGTTTTTGAATAGAAAGCCAAGAATAAGGCCCGGATATGCGACGAGCTCAAAACTAAATTTGAGGAGACAGCCGAGGCCAATGACATTCTGAAGGCCGAGCTTGAATCGGCCACTCAAGTTCAAAGAATTCTTGATGAAGAGAGGTAGGAATTAGTGGCTAAATTGGCCAAAGCTGAGGCCGACTTGGAGGAGTCTCTTATGAATGTGGAGGCTGCCGAGGCTCATACCACGATTGCGGTTGCATATGAACGGTAGAAATCCTGAGACGGCCACTCTTGAACAAGCTCAACAAGGATTTGGGGACCTCCCGGCTCCGATACTCGAAGCCCCGAGGAATAATCGAGGAGGAAGCTAAGAAAGCACTTGACACCGAGTCTGAGGATTCTGAGAGAACGGTATCCGAGCACTTCGGCTCCAGTTGCACCGGGTAGAACAGGGCCTGCACTAGCCTTTATTTTGCTTTTGCCTTTTTGGCTTGTTTGTGTTGTTTAACTTTGTAGAAGTTTCCGATATAAAAAACCCTTCGTCTATGGAATGTGCATTTTTCCTTCTGATTCTTTTTATTCTTTTATCAGAATACTTGTTATGACTTTCACCCTAATTGCTAATCCCGTTAAAGAACAATTAAAGGCTCGGAGTCATTTTTTCGGACTGTGCCCAAATGCTTTTCGCTTCATCCGGTACATTTTGTCCGGGGATTTGACCGAGTAGTTTGCCCATGGGACTTATTTATACTCTGTGAGTTCAGACGTCTCTGAATCACTTTAGGCATTTTAGGTCCAATGTTTTTCGACCACTTACTTGTCATAGATTAGGTTCGGACACCTGAATTCCTGTCTTATCAAATTTTGATATAGCAGTCCCCATTCGAGAGTGTTAAAAGATTTTGACTTGGTTCAATGCAACCTTGATGCCTTTGTCGAGTTTCGACTATAGTCCCCGGTGTAGGGTATTTAGATAAAATGATGCTGAATTTCGGCGATAATCATCGGTGTAAGGTGTTTAACAAGAAGACACATCCGAAATGAATTTTTAATAATCTTTATATTGCAAGTATTTGCACGTACATGATATGAAGACTTCATCCGTTTCCTTCTGTTTTTGCCGTAGCAAATACAAAGTGGACATGATTCGTTACGATCGTTTGGTCCTTACATGAAACCTAATACGGAAAGGTCCGGTTCCGGGACGAAAGGCGAGAAATACAAAATTTCGAGGACTTCTCTAGGGTGGTACCTAACAGCGCTCACTTTCTTTGTTGATCTGCTTCGTTTTCTATTTACCGGGGTTAGCCTCGATGTGGGTATAGTAGTCCCCTAGTGTTTATCCGAGCTGCATGATCGGGTAAGCACTATCAAGTCCCCACTCGAGGGATATACCCCCGAGTTCCCGGACACTAATCCTCGCTTTCATCGAGTAACACGTTATACTTGTTGCCTCATTAAAAACCTTGTCGGAAAACCCACTTCGGGACAAAACCGTACTAAGGAAAAGAGTGCAAAAAGTGTTTTCAGACCTAACTTCATCCGGTACTCGACTTCCTGCAATAAAGGAAAGATTAAAAAAAAATCACAAGGGTAGGCTTCCATACCTTAGCAGTAGTATCTCTTCAAATGAGCCATATTCCAGTTATTGCGCAACTATTGTCCGTCCATGGATTCCAGTGCGGGTACGACCCTTTACCCGTTATTCTGTTATCTTGTACGACCCCTTTGATTCGGACCCAACTTTCCGTCGTTGGGATTCTTGGTGTTCAAAGTGACTTTCCAAAGCACCAAGTCCCTAACTTGGAAATGTCGAAAATTGGTCCTCCGGTTGTAGTACCTTTCCGTTACATTTCGACAATACGGACCAACGCATTTTCGCGAAGTTCGTCCGTGAGGTCGAGTTTTATGGCCATGGCCTCCTCGTTTGGCCCACCGGTGGTGTATCTGAATCGGAGGCTCGGTTCATCGACTTCTACTGGGATGAGGACTTTGGCCCCGTAGACCAATGAGAAAGGTATTTCTCTCGTATTTGATTTTGATGTGGTTCTGTAAGCCCACAACACCTCCCATGAGAACTTCCCTCCAGTGATGTTTCGACGTTTCAAGTCTTTTCCTTAAATTTTGAATTATTGTTTTATTGGTGGATTCCGCCTGTCCGTTTGCACTTGGGTGATACGGAGTTGATACAATCTTCTTGATCTTCAACCCTCCGAGGAAATTATTGACCTTGCTACCAACGAACTGAGGACCGTTATCACAAGTTATTTCGGCCTGGATGCCAAAACGACAAATAATGTGGTCCCATATGAAGTCAATAACCTCCTTTTCTCTAATCTTTTCAAAAGCCTGCGCTTCAACCCATTTGGAGAAATAGTCAGTCATAAATAAAATAAAACGGGCTTTACCTGGCGCCCATAGGAAAGGACCAACAATGTCCATCCCCCATTTCCTGAAAGGCCATGGTGATATCACCGGGTGTAGCAACTCCCCGATTTGATGGATCATCGGCGCATGCCTTTGACACATATCACATTTTCGGACAAAATTCTTCGAGTCCTCCTCTATCCGATTTCAGTAATAACTGGCTCTAATAATTTTTCGAACTAAGGTGTCTACACCGGAGAGGTACCCTCGTGGACCTCTCTCATCACATAATCGATTTCTCCGGGACCCAAACACTTAGCCAGGGGTCCGAAAAAAGACCGTCGATACAATTGATCGTCTATTATACAGAACCATGCTGCTTTTGTCCTTAGTGACCATCATTCTTTTGGGTCACTCGGGAACTTTCCATCTTGCAAGTAGTCGATGTATTTGTTGCCCCAATCCCAAGTTAGACCCATCGTGTTTATTTTGGCATGCCCGTTTTCTACCACCGAATTCATCAATTGCACTATGGTTCCGGCGTTGATTTCCTCCCCTTCAATCGAAGAGCCCAAATTGGCCAATGCGTCGGCTACGTTGTTCTGCTCCCTGGGTACATGCTGCACTGTCCACTCTTTAAATCGGTGTAGTATTACTTGGGTTTTCTCCAGATACCTTTGCATTCGTTCATCTTTAACCTCGAAGACGCCATTCTCTTGGTTAAAAACCAAGAGAGAGTCGCACTTCCCTTCGATTATTTCGGCCCCCATACTCCAATCTAATTCCAAACCTGCAATCATAGCCTCATACTCGACTTCATTGTTAGTCAATTTAATAGTTCTAATCGACTGTCTAATGGCATCCTCGGCGGGGGTTTTAAGGATGATGCCTAGCCCGAAACCTTTTAGGTTGGAGGCTCCGTCCGTGTGTAAAGACCAAATACCCGAAGCCTTTTCCGAGGTGAGCAGAAGCTCTTTCTCAACCTCGGGGATCATAGCGGGGGTAAAATCTGCCACAAAATCGGCCAAGATTTGAGACTTAATGGCCGTCCGGGGTTTATATTCGATATCATATCCGCTAATCTCTACGGCCCATTTGGTCAGTCTACCCGACAATTCCGGCTTATGCATGATATTCTTTAGAGGATAAGTAGTCACTATGCATATCGGATGGCATTGAAAGTAAGGTTTCAGCTTCCTTGAAGCACTTACCAATGCCAAAGCCAACTTTTCGAGGTGGGGATAACGGGTCTCCGCATCCCCTAAAGTCCTACTCACGTAATATATAGGAAATTGCGTACATGATTCTTCTCGAACCAAAACACCACTTACCGCTACCTCGGATGCGGCAAAGGTAGAGAAATAATTACTCATCTGCCTTTGGTGTGTGCAGCAGAAGCGGGCTGGACAAGTATCTTTTTAATTCATGCAAGGCTCTTTGGCATTCCGGTGTCCAAATGAGGTCATTCTTCTTCCTCAATACGGAGAAAAAACGGTGACTTTTATCCGAAGACCTTGAAATGAAACGACTCAGCGCTGCTATCCTTCCGGTGAGCCTCTACACTCCTTTGACGTTATTTACCTCAATATCCTCGATGGATTTGATCTTGTCCGGGTTAATTTCAATCCCCCGGTTAGATACCATGAAACCCAAGAACTTGCCAGATCGGACAACGAAGGCACATTTCTCCGAGTTAAGCTTCATATTGTCACACCCTAATTTTCGATAGGGCGTGATGGGCACCCGACCCTTACTTAGGGCCGAGCGAACCCGCTGACTCTCGTTATGCTCATAATCGTGCTGGGCCCTTAAATCATGACAGAATGCATAAGGAAAGCTTTTCGAAGAACAATATGCTTTTCATCTTTCTCAAATCAAATAAAATCTGTAACATATGAAATTTGTAATATAGCGCATAATGGTATGTTACATAGCCGCTTACCCGACATCTTATATACACGACACGTCGTTCGCAAAGTCTCTAACATAACTCCGGATACCATAACAAAAGCACTTTTGACTCGGCGGCACTCCGGGAAGAAATAGAGCTCGCCAATCCGAGTTTGGAACATCTTCTACTCACTGTATATACACTACGTGGCATGAAACGCACCCCAGAAGAAAAGGGGTCGATGCGGAATATGTGCGAGCATGTAAAGCATGAAATACACTAAAGCAGAATCATCGACATAAGGAGTACGGAAAATCGGTACGGTAAGAACTTAAAAACCGTAAGGCTTACCTCTGAAACTTAACTCATGTACATATGCATATATATAGCGTGTCCCGGCCCTCTAGTGAGGGACTCGGTAAGTAAAATCATCATATACATGTACATATAGCGTGTCCCGGCCCTCTAATGAGGGACTCGGTAAGTAAAATCATGTCATCATATATATATATATACATAGCGTGTCCCGGCCCTCTAGTGAGGGACTCGGTGAATAGAATCATCTTATGCCATCCTGGCCACCATCCCCATATCATCACATCATCATATACATATATATATAGCGTGTCCCGGCCCTCTAGTGAGGGACTCGGTGAACAATGCAGTGGAATGTGCACGAATGCATGTCCTGGCCCGGGACTCAGTGAAGGACATATTGAGGCTAGCGCGAGCAGAGTAGTGAGAAACCATATGCACATAAATCATCATCACAGACTCAATGAATAAGTAAGTAGTCGACGCTCGAGAGTCAAAACGGAAATCATGTTAAGTTCTTTCAAAAACAAGTCGTTAGGACTATACAAAGGTAAATCTCGGGGACCACGGATATGTATCAAACCAATTCGGGCCCGCCTATGAAAGTCAAAGTCATTATACGTTATAGAATCATTTACGAGCATATCAAAGCAGTCCGATTCTGACTATGAAAGTTAGGGTCATTTTCGACATAAAATCCTTTTGGAGCAAAACTCTTTATACCACGTTTGAATTCAATCATACAAAAGACATAAAGGCCATAGTTCTACCACATTAAGAATGCCAAGACTAAGAGATGGATATGAATCGTAAACATGCTTGAATCATAAGAGTGGAGTTACCCCAAGGCACAAATCATGTCACATCTTACTTCCGTCTACGACATGCCAAAAGAAGGAAAGAGTAAGCTTTACATACCTCGTCCGCTTCCTAAGCTAATCCAAACTTAAGTCTCGGCTTCTAGAGATCTACAATAATTTCATTAAGTACCAAACATTAGCCATAAGCCCTTAAGAATTCAATTCCAAGCTATCGCTTTATTTACAAAAAATCGGGCAGCATTTCCCCTGTAAATTCAACAACCCCGAGAATTCAACTCGGCTAATATCATCAACAACAATACCAATAGTATTAACATCATTTCCAATACCGACGTATGTCATAAAATAGCCCGCACACTTTTTTCTAAATTTCTCAACTAACCAAATTTGCGATATAACTATTTAATAATTTTATTTCCGTAAAGGAGTCGAAATTCATATGAACAACATCAATAACAACAGCCTTCACATTTTACAAGGTAAATACATTTATTTTCATCCAAAATTCTCTTCAAATCTCCTTCCATAATTCACAACACCAACAAACGAATTTATCAGACTATTCCCTCCGTGCTAATCCGTTAAAATTCTAAATAAACTAGTTAACAATGAAAAGGAACCATGTTCATACCTTAAGCATGCAGCCCCCACGTTATCACTCTTCTCCTTGGTTGATTTTTAGCTCAAATTGAAGACAACGCAGCGTACAACACTTTTCTCTTCATGGGCTTCGAAATTCGGGGCTCAGATTTTGGTCAAAATTGGTTTTTCTTCTCTCCAAGGCTCTTCTATCTCTCTTTCCAGAATTTTCTGGTGTTCTTGGTCTTAAAAATGAGAGGAAAGGGCTGAAATTTCACTTAAATAGGCATGGGTCATGGGCCTATCCCGATTGGGCCCGGTTTGGGCCTAGCCCACTGACCTTTCTGGCTTAAAACGTCCATATCTCCTTATCCCGACGTCACCTGTGGGCCCATGACCTATGGTTGGAAAGATAATTCAATTATCTACAACTTCTATCTTTGGTATATTTCCAAATTCCAAACTTATAATACCATTTCTGCCCCTCGAATTCAGATCACCCGAAAACGTTACTTAAAAATATTTGCTTGGAGGACTTCCACTTTGATTTGGCTCAAGGGTCCTTCTTGAGTTATGTTTAAATTCACATATGTGATTCACATAAATTGTCGCATGTCCCAAAAAAAAAAAAAATCTCAATGTGTGGGCCCCACCTCAGCTTGCGAATAATCCGACGTACAAAAATACGAAATATAATACTGTCAACGCGAGTTTAAATTATGAAGCAACAACATGATTGTCAATTTTTAAGCACGTTAATAAGGACCTTCCAATTGGTTGGAACTTCTAGAAGAAAATATTTTTTTTGAATCAAGATTTGAGGGCTCAAATTCTCGGTTCCATGGCCGAATGGCCTCTCTTTATTTTTCTCCAAGTTTCTTGAATTTTCTAAGGTTCGAAAGTATGAAGAATGTGATTAATAAGTCATCAATATACTCATATATAAGTCATCCATGTGTCCCATGGCCCACACATGGCTTGGATGAATTAAAATTAGCCAAGCCATGGGTGGTGCCCACTCACGCCATACGGCCAACTTGGCCATTATTTCATGAAATGCCAACTTTCCTAAATTAACTTTTAACCCCAAATTTTCCTTAATATTCCATGCCAATAAATTCATAAGCAATTTATGCCTTAACACAAAATCGAAGGTCAATAGTCTCTACCTCATATCTCGGAATAATCCTGTCCTTAACTTATCATGGTTAGCTCGGATTGTCCCAAGGTACAAAAATGCGGATATAACATCCTTCCCCACCTTTTAGAACATTCGTCCTCGAATGTTAAACTAGTCCCACAAGGTCTTATAAGGATTTCGGGGTTTCCTTTATTACCACAACATACGACCTTATCTACAGTCATATTTCTTCTTCATCTCATCGTCGGTTCTGTCATCTCCTTCCTATTATTATTCCGCCTCAATACTTTAACGGAAGCCACGTCTTTAGTACGCAACCTTCTTTCCTCACGAACAATGTGATAAGGTCCAATACATCTCGGGCTAAACTTCTCCTTCTTGTTGAATCTTATTACACCTTTCACGGGTGATATCTTCAAGCATACGCACTCGCCCGATACGGAATTCTAAGTGTCGACGTCAATTGTCGTCATATGATTTTTGTCGTCTACGAAGTTTGCTAATAGCCGTCCTTGCTTTGACTATCATCGGTTGATATAATTCTGAAAGAATCTGTCGTACAAATTCACCCGCTTTTAGTAACGAGCTAACTCTGACTATCTTGCTCAAATCCTCTCATAATCTCCCTTTACTTAACTCGTAACACTCTAGGCACATCATCTCGTGTCATTTCTTTGTCTTTAATTCAAACTCTTTTATCGTTCCCTTGCTCAGATCTGGCTCTCAACTTTCCGATCACACATTATGTGGCAATCTTCACAAGAGTATGCGAAGGTGCTCAATTTAGCCCAAAATGCCTTAGCGTGGCTTCACTAATCCTTATGTTTTACTTTGTCTTTGCCTCTCTTCTCTTACAACCGGTATCGGGATAGTTTTTGGTTCACCCATAGCCATGTCCCATTTATTCTCAGCACTAATTCTATTTTAGTGATTGGCTTAAACCATTGTTATATCTTTCTGTAATGTACCAAAAATATCATAACTGCCTTATCATTACTAGGTCTTTATTCTTCTTATCAAGTACTCACTTAGTCTCATTTTTAGCATACCAATACTTGTAGGTTGCATCCCTATTCTTGTACAACTTGTATAAAGCGTATCCAATCTTAGACATGGTCTTTCCGTCCCTTGGTTCATTCCCTATATATCTCGTTCGGAATCTTTCGCCCGCCTTATTTTGTCGTACTTCTTTTCTTCCGTGTGTTACTCTTAATTCCCTTATTTCTTACAAATTTGCACTATCATTACGAACGACTCTATGCCCACATCTTAACCTCTAATCCAGCATAGCAGTGTTGTCTTTCACAACGTCTCCATAATGTCACGACCCAACCCCGTGGCGCCGTGACTAGTGCCCGATTTGGGTACCCACACGATCGTCAAATTCGAATCACATACAAACGGTTTATACAGACACAAATATCAAACGCGCCTCGATTATATCAAGCACAGAGATCTCAAACACAACCATATATATATCAGAAGCCGACAAGGCTATCATATGGCGCAACGGCCCAAAACATATACAAATGCAAGCCGGCGAGGCTGCCTCGGCGAATAGGATCGCCCAGAACATAATATATACAAACACATCTGTACAGGATAGGCATAACCCACAAACATGTCCACAGACCTCTAAACAGACAAACAGAATCATAGGACGGGACAGGGCCCCGCCGTACCCCTGAACAAATATGTACAAATGCAACGAACGAATATATACCAAAATGTGGCTCGGAATAAAGGGGAGCACTCCAAACGACGCGAAGAGGGTGTCCTAAACTGTGGATCACCAAAGCGTACGTACGCACTGCGGGCACGAAACGCGACCCACGAAGAAAGGGTCGGTACGAAATATCGTGCGAGTATGCAAAGCAGAAAATGTAGTATACAAATCTGAGTCGTAACCGAAATAGAGGTACAGAAAATAAATGCATTTCCAAAATTTCAAAATGTTTACTTTTTTTAAAAAAAATACGAGTCATGCATAGTACCGTAAAATATGGTCGCCGCCCGTCGATGGCGCCATAATCTGACATAACACCAAAAAGTTTCAAATCTCCGTATCCCCGTCACATATCATACACAGTATAACGCCATACACAGCATAACACCAAATATAGCGGAACCCGGCCCTCGAGCGAGGGGCTCGGTGAATCATAATCACAGCATAACACCGGAGTATAACAAAGCGCGCACGATAACAGAACCGGCCCGGGACTCGGCGAAAGATATAATAGAATGCACGAACGGAGTCGTGAGTAACCATATGCATAAAATCATTATCGTAGACTCAAAAGATAAGTAAAATGATCATACTTAAAATCGGGATATAGTCATATCGTATTATTTTGTCAAAAGTCGTTTAATTACAAAAGAAGAGTCGCGGGGCCACGGACGGTGTTGACCCGAGTCGGGCCCGCCTATGAAAAAACATACTTATCATACATCATACAATCATCTACGAGCATATCAAGGCAATCCGAAATTTTCTGTGAAAGATACGAGCGTTCGTAGTTACGGAACTTTTTAAAGGCCAAACTTTTTATGCAAAAGTTGAAAATCAAATATTTCAAAGACATAAAAGCCAATATTTCATCATATCAACATACGAATTCCAAGAAACGAATAAGAGTCATAAAACATGCTCGGATTGCGACAATTGAATTTTCTCGAAGCTCGTGTCGTAGCCTACTTGAAGCTAAGACATGCCAAAAGAAGAAAGGATTGGGCTTTACATACCTCGTACGCACTCAACGCTAGCTCAAACTCAAGATAAATCCCGCCTACGTCTCGGGCCGCCCAAGGTCTACAAACAAGTCATAATATGCCAAACATTAGTTATAGACATTTGGGCATTTAATTCCAAATTTGCCCATAATTCTCTGAAATTTGGGCGAGATTTCCCCCGTAAATAGGCCACCTCGAGAATTTAACTCGGCCCCAAATCAACAACAACAACAACAACCAACCTAGCAACATCAATAAGCAATCCGGAAGGCAACATAAAGATTAATAACTCTCTCTTTTATATCATTCGATGACATTCATATTATTCGATTCAACTACATTCAAGCCAACATTAACACATACATTCCAATACTAACCCGAACCCATACCAACAACATTCAACATCCCAACAATCCATACAATATTTCCAACAATCCAACAAAGGCTCCAATTTACCCGAAAACCTGCCTCCAACCCGAGAACACAACTATAACCCATTCTTCACTTTCAAATCACGATTTGCATCAATAATTCACACTACAACGATATCATTCTCATAAATATAAAAATTACATCAAATACACAATAATCTTCAAATCGGCCCATACAATTACAACATCAATCTAGAGTCATTAAAAGCTCATTTCCAACATAGAATTCATTACGACAATCACTAAAACGTGCAGCGACATGAATGCGTTCTTCGTCACATAATACGACCTATTTTTGGCCAACACTACACATATACATATATGGATGATTCTCAATCATTTCTTCACCCTACAATGATCACAACATGCTAACTAGACCTGACCCATGGCTTCAATACAACACAACACACACACACCTCACACGCTATATACTACACACACCACCTTCACTCCAACATGCCATATTTCATGATTTTCATCCATTTTAACATACTACAACATACATACAAGCTTTATAACACATAAAACATGATCAAATCTTACCTTTCTTCTTCAACTCCCCAAATAGGCTAGGGTTTGCAATTGACACAACGAAGGTCGGATGACTCGAACAACGCTTCCACCTTACTTAGGGACCTCAAATTAGTGGATTTGCATCAACAAAATATTTTTAGAAGGGCTTGAATGAAAGTTGGTTTTTCCTTCACTTGGCCGAGAACCCCTCTTGGTGTTCAACTTCTTGGTCTTTTTTTCTAAGTGTTGAAATGAGATGAGAATGAAGTAGTAGTCATCTTTTGAACTAAGGCAAGACTTATATAAGTGTCCCTTGGCCCACACCATGTGTTGGAGCAATAGAAATTGAACACAAATTGTGTGGGTCACTTTCAAATGACCACACGACCAAGTGCAAGAAAATTGCATGATTTTCAAGTTCCATTAATTCCATTTTTGGTCCCAACTTTTCCTAATTGTTCCATACCAACAAATTCATGCACAAGTTATGTCTCAAAATAAAATCGAAGGTCAAAAGTCCCGACTTTGTATCCCGGAATGGTTTTGTCCTTAACTTGTCATAATCAACCAAGATTGTTCCAATGTACAAAATACGGGTTCTAACATGTAAGTTACTCGTTATAATCCTCTTGTCGTGTTCTCTCCCTTCTTAAGCATCCACTTTCCAATGTCATATCATTTAAGATCCTCCACAATTAATTCTCAGCACTACCTCAATTACCATCCTAACTTCTACCTTTGCTGCTTTTGGATCTTACTAACTCGTCTCGGCAAGGAATCTTACCCGTAGCCCAAGCATCCGTACCTAAATATCTCGTAGTGTCGCCTGTCTCCATCTTACACTTGCATCTCTGCATCCGCTTCCCCCTTTAAGGGGTGTACTTATACTATTATTCGATTATACTTTTTGCCCTATGTCCGTGTTTTCAATCTCAATTAGACGGTGACTCTTTATTCCAACGCTCGTCCCCTTCACGTTCGTCTACTCACTTTCCCTTTCTTTTTCCAAATATCATTGTATCAAAAACTTTCCAAGCTTAACTCCGTAGTGAACACAAGAGACGCTTGCCTTATAGCATTTGTGCCATTTATATATTTTTTTTTTCACTTGAACTCCGTTACCCTATCCGACTAATGCCTTCCCTATACCGCCACGTTGGTTCTTTTAGGAATGCCCATATCCGCTGATATAGCCATGTACGGACTATCATAGAAATATGTACACATATATTTACTACCATCTCACTTACAAAATATTTCCAAACACTATTCCAACTCACCCCAATTCTAAAGGCCGTGGCGCACCTTTCTTTCTCTTTACCGGTCTTGTCCGCCTCGGCCTACGCGACCTCTTACAGTTTCCGCCCACTTTGTATATTCTAAT